>NC_052060.1:14613076-14808076 GCF_903992535.2 Arvicola amphibius | reverse complement strand
GAAAGACTGAAGAAGGCAAAGCGATACTCAGGGCTTTCCATCATACTCCCTAACCAGCCCCAAAATAGCTTCTAAACCCGCCCCTGGTCATTGTAAACAAGAATTGTGGCCGCAAACTGAATGATTCCTTGAAAAGTCCCTCCATCAGGCCATAGAAGAAACTGACAAGACTCTCACACATTTGAGGAAAAGAAAAAAAAACAAGCTTTTTGCCATTATTTTAAAAATTGCAGGCTCACTTTCCCCCAAGGCACTTCTGATGTACCTCCTATCCTCCACCTCTGTGCTACAGTGTACACTGGCTGGGCTCCAAGAACCAAAGTTTTGTGTCTGTCTCCTTCACTAGGGCTGGGGATGTAGTTCAATGAGAGAGCTTGCCCAGCATGACTGATGCCCTGGATTCAAACCCAGCACCACACACACATGCACACGTATACATGCACACACACACACATGCACACACATGGTGACAGGAATCCTCTAGGGCTGGGGATGTAGCTCAATGAGAGAGCTTGCCCAGCATGACTGATGCCCTGGATTCAAACCCAGCATCACACACACACGCACACACACACACACACACACACACACACACACACGGTGATGGGGATCCTCTAGGGCTGTGGATGTAGTTCAATGAGAGAGCTTGCCCAGCATGACTGATGCCCTGGATTCAAACCCAGCACCACACACACATGCACATGTATACATGCACACACACACACACACACACACACATACATGCACACACATGGTGACAGGAATCCTCTAGGGCTGGGGATGTAGCTCAATGAGAGAGCTTGCCCAGCATGACTGATGCCCTGGATTCAAACCCAGCATCACACACACATGCACACACACACACACACACACACACACACACACACACGGTGGCAGATAATCCTCCTGGAATGACAGGAGTGGCAGCACTTAGCCACCATGTGTAAGACCTTGGATTCAAACCTCAGTGCCACACACAAAAAAACCATCTGGACCTAAGAAGGTAGCTCAGTGATAGTGTGCTGGCCTAGCATGAGTCAGGTCCCAGGTTCGATTCCCAGCAGTGGGGCCAGAGGGAATGTCTGGTCTCTCATGAAACTATAGGCTCCTTGAAGCAAGACCAGTGTAGCTTGGGGTGCTGTCTGGAAAATAGTAAGTGCTCAATAAATATTGTGAAATGAATAAATAAAAATCACCTGTGAGGCTCAAAGGAGGCACTAGAAGGAAAGTGTCCAGCAGAGGGTGATTGCTCATAAATACATATTATTATTACATAAAGTAATGAAACTGTTCACTGAGAAATTTTATTACACTGTGCAATAGCCCCTTGGCAAACTGAAAAACAGTGCATAAACTTACGGTTTTGAGTTACCCAGTTTACGGAATAAAAGCTAACTGGAGAAATAGCACTGAGCCCACGCAGGCCCTGTTCCAGTCCGCAGTGTGACAGAGACGGGACCGGGGCTGACTGTACTCTGGAAGCCATTTTAGTTAGAATGAATGCTACCAGGTAAGATGCACGATGCAGTTTCCTTCTTCCTCTTTCTCTTACCCCTCCACAACCCCATTCTAGAATCATCCACACAAGTATGGTAATTCAGAGAGTGCCGCTACCTGGGCCATCTTCATGTGAAAATAATCCAGTGCCCTCCGCTCCCTTCCTGCAGTTCAGGACACTGCCATTCCCTGTCTTTGCTTCCTAGAACGCGAATGGAGCTCTTCCCTGCGCCGTCTCCACCGCTGTGAGCTGGATCTTCTCAAGCCAGGAGTCAAGGAGCCATGATGAGTCTTCCTCCCCTGAGGCTGCCATCATCAGCTACTCTGGTCACAGTGACACAAAAATACCTTGCAGGTGCCCTTCTCCTGGCTTTACAAATTTAAAAAATTGTTCTTGAGATAGGGTCTCATATACCTAAGCCTGGCTTCAAACCATTGTGTGGCCGAGGACCACCTTGCACTTCTGATCTTCCTGCCTCCACCTCCCAAGTGTGTGCCACCACACCTGCTTTCTGTGGTGCTGGGTATTGAACCCTGAAACCTGTGCATGCAGTTCAGAGCTCTGCCAACTGAGCCACAGTTTTCTTGCCACCTTTCAGGTCTCATCTCAAACCTGCTTTAAAGAGGACATTTTTGTTTGTTTGTTTTGTTTTGTTTTGTTTTGTTTTTTGATACAGGGTTTCCTCTGTAACTTTGGAGCCTGTCCTAGAACTCGCTCTGTAGACCAGGCTGGCCTTGAACTCACAGAGATCCACCTGTGTCTGCCTCCAGCGTGCTGGGACTAAAAGTGTGTGCCACCACAGCAAGAGGACATTTTTGCATGTCAAGTCTAAAAAGAGAAAATAAAACAGTCAAAACAGCTTATCTAAGATCCCACAGACTGAGAACAAGTTCGAATGCAAAGGTCATTGTGCCCATTTTCCAGATGTATAGAACAAGGTGCATCCTGAAGAGGGCTGAGAGGCACTGAGGATGGGCGTCAGTAATGGCAGTTAATAGGCATGAAGCCCATCTCTCCGCAGTTTGAGTTCCCCTCCTGCTCTATACTCTCACACAGCTCCCCACCGTCCCCATGAGAGAGTGCAGGATCTATCCAGTCAGACCAGAGTGCTCACACCAGTTCCTCCCCCCAGCCGCAGTGACCCTGAGTGACACCAACTGTCTGGGAGCACAGGGACATCCTTGGGACACGGTGAATGTCTGTGAATAAACAAAACACTTTCTCCAGCTGGAAAACCTGCAAATCCTTCGAGAACAAAGCAGCCAGAAACAGTGGCTCATGCCTAAAATCCCAGCACTTGAGAATCTGAGGCAAGAGGAAGCTGTGACTTTGAGGCCAGCCTGGGCTACACCATGAGTTCCAGGTTAACCTGATATTACAGAGTGAGAATTGTCTCCAGAAAACCAACCAGAGGGCTGAAAAGATGGCTCAGCCACTAACAGTGCTTGCTGTTAAATCAAGAGGACCAGAGTTCAGATCCCAGCTCCCACGTCAGACAACTTACAAATGCCTGTAATCTAAGGGATTTAACGCCCTCTTCTGGTCTCCATGCGTGATGTGGGATTCCCCACTGTATGCTGTGAATGTTCTACAACCACTGGTTAATAAAAGGATCTGCTTCAGACTATAGCAGGGCAGAACATAATCAGGCTGGAAGAGATATAGCAAGAGACTAGGTGGAGTTAGGGAGAAGCTCTGTAGCCTCAGAGGAAAAAGGCATGAGTCACCAGCTGGAAGCTTCCTGGTAAAGCACAAACTTTGTAGTAAAATATAAAATAGCAGAAATGGGTTAATTTAAGATATAAAAGCTAGCTAGCAGTATGCTGAAGTGATTGGCCAAGCAGTGTTTTAATTAATGTAGTCTGTGTGATTATTTCAGGTCTGGGCAGCTGGGAACAAGAGAGCAGTCTTGGCTCTGGGCAGCCAGAATGAATAAGCAGCCTCTGCCTAGACATGCACACCTGCACACATATGTGCATACATTCACATGCATGTGTATACACATAAAATAAAATAAATTATTTAACAGCCGTGCTACAAACTGCAACATTATACAGTAATTGCTCAGCCATCTTTTCATGAGTGACTTATCAGAACCAAGGGATCTGGTAAAGGCTAAACCAAAAGGCAAGGCTATTTGCTGTTATTGCTTTGTAATTAAAGTGGCTGTCCTTTGCTGTAGATTTTTTGCCGTGGCTAACTCGCTTTCTGTTACATATTTGGGAATTGATTCCAAAGTTCAGAACAGTTTCCCACTGCCAGGTCTCTGTTCCTCTCCCCTAGGTAAATGCAGAGATCTGCCTTCCTGCAATTATCTTTATCAGTATACATTTGGCCAGAGTTTAGGGTCCAAGCAAAGAGTGTCCCATTTAAGATATTCACAGATCCCTAAGGACATAGAATTACTACCTGCCCAAACTGCTACTCTGGTTTTACCCCACAACACCCATGATCAGAACAGGTAATAACAGCATAGCCCGGAATTAATAATATAGAGGTCCGGATCCCTTCTTTATTTCTACTGCCTAGATCAGTAAGTCCAAACCTAGGCCCATAGAAATTAGTGTCCAGTGTATGTGCTATCTGATCAAGAACCATCAGCTTCCCCTAGGTTGCCTGGTTACCTAGTAGCCTCTATGCATACTGGGAGAAAAGAAGTGGTGCATTGAGTTAATACAATCCATGCCCAATTTGTAATTTTACTAAAAATAAACTATTTAGCTCTTCTATCTACCACGTAATAACGTAGCGTATTGCACGCTAACCTTCCTCTCTAGAATCCTCTGATGATTTAATTCCTTTCTTAACTAACTTTTTCCATTAAGGAGTTCACTGAAGGTGTACTAGCCACTCCCATGGGTGTGTGTGTGTGTGTGTGTGTGTGTGTGTACCCTTATCTGATTTGATTTGCTATGGGACAAAAGAATTCTGGCCCTGGAACCCACTAGGACTAGGGGATTGCTGGTTTTAAGGGTACATATGACTGGGAACATTTGTAATGAGGAGGACAAAGAAGAATGGTGTAGAATTAAGGAACAATATAGAACAATGTAGAACAAGGAGCACAAGTAATGGGTAGAACAATGAGAAATGATGGACTGAAGAGAGAATAAAGAATGATGGGCAGATGGAACCTGTTGTGAGTAGACTTCTTTACCCCTCAGATCTTTATCCTCAGATTTTTTACACACACCCCCCTTTAGCTGTTTGTGGCATCTTTAATTGAACCCTGAAAGGGAGTCTTAAAAGTGAGAACTTTCAAGGCTCTCTAAACAACACCCCCCCAAAAGTACATTCTGGGGCCTCCACTACAGACTTGGTTCCTCTCTCTGAACTCCATTCTTCATTCATTAGAGATGAAGACCCCTTTTTGTCAAACCACTACCAGTCCACCCATCCAACAGTCCATGCAAACCACCATACCCCTATCCACCTATTCATCCATCCAATTACACATCCACCTACCCATCCCATACATGAAATATCCACCCACACATCCAACCAACCACCCATGCATGTACATATCCCATACCCATGTCTCTTTTGCCTCCTATATGCCTAGCATTGTTTTGTGAGTGCCAAAGATTTCATAATAAACAAAATGTACAACTCCATTATGGAGTTCACACCCTGAATGACATAGTGACTAAAACATACATTGTTGCATGGCTATAAATGCTAAAGAAAAAAAGACAAAAGAGACAGGGAATTGGGGCTTAGGGACAGGCCATACATGTTAAAACAGTGGTCGGGTGGGCGTTATTTAAAAAGTAACTTATGCACAAAGCGGGAGATGGGTAGGGGATGGCGAGTCGTGCAGGAGGAAGAGCTAAGCTCAATGAACAGCATATATGAAGGCCTGAGACAGAAGTGTGTTTGTGGCAGAAAGGAATGAGCTGCAGACGTGGCAGCAGGAGACGATGGCTGAGACAGATTGGCTCAATCTGTCAGACCTGTGCGCTCCACACAGGTGGCTTGTGGCCTGAGTGGGAGGAAAATACAGTGGGAAAAAAAGAGTTGACATCAATTCGCTTATATTCAGAGAGACCCACTGAGGAAGAGACAATGACTGGGAGCAGGGATCTTAGGTAGTGACAACTCCAGGAATCCAGGAGAGACAAGCTGAGGACACACATGTATCATAGACAAGGAGATAAGAAGTAAACCAGTTAGTTTGCTTGCTTGCCTGAGGTAAAGCCTCACTCTGTAGCCCTGGCTGTTCTGGAACTCACTCTGTAGCTCAGGCTGGCTTTCTACACCTAAAGACATCCCTCTCGGCCTCCAGAGCAGCGGGGTTATAGGTGCGAACCACCCTGTGTAGCTGGATATGTTTGTTCTCTTTGTTTGAGACAAGGGCCTTGAAATTGCCAGGCATCCAAGGATGACCTTGAACTTCTGATACTTCTGGCTCTACCTGAGCTCTGGGTGCACAGATGGTACCAGGCTTCATGCTGTGCTGGGGGATCAAACTCAGAGGCTCGTGCATGCTGTCTAAACACTCCAGCTGAGCTACATCCACAATCCCTGGATATATTCTTTAAGGCAGAAAATGTAGAACGTGCTGATAATTAAATGCAGAGGTGGGGAATGAAGCACCCCTCAAATGGAGATTTTGGATAAGAGCCCTTTGCAGAGCTATGAAATATTCTGTTCCTCTCAGCTTTTGCCCCAAACCAAAGCCAATCTTCTAAATTTAGCCTTTCTTTTTTAACATTGCTTGAAGCATGCATTTCTTGAAAAGTAGGTGTATTTGAAGTTTCCAAATACTTTAACAGTACATAAAATATATGATGTGTGTGATTGTGCAATGAATATCAATCTTTAAAAAAAATCGTGGCTTCCCACAGAAATTCTATCAGCGAAATTAGAATTGCAATCTTGCTCCTCCTCGGCTGTCTGACTAGGGATTCATTTAAGCCCTGGGCTTGCTTTTGAAAGCCCTATAAACACTTTACATACCTACCCATATATTACCAAAGACATTGAATTCAGCCTACAGTAAAATTAATTACCATGTCATAAGTCTGCCACATTTCGAGAGAAATCATAAATATTTACTCAGGCCTGATTCAATATCACTCTGAAATGAAACAATATGGCCAGAAATTTTCATCGTATTACAATGCTTTCTGCAGTTGGAAGAGGGCCATAGAATTACGCCCATAAAGTTTTTTAGAAGACTATTTTCAATACAGGGAGAAGATAGTAAATCAACACTCCTATCACTGCAGACAGCCAGAGACCCACGAAGCCCATCTGCTCCCCCAGCTCCTCCTGGCTGGAGCAGGAGACTGGCAGCCACAGAGGCAGAAACCCTGCTGGGAGTGAGAAGCACCAAGGCTCAGGGAGTGTGGAGGGAGGGGGCAGGAGGAGAGGCAGGAAGCCTGGAGTGAGGTCCTCACAGGCAACTCCCACAGGGCTGCAGTCTCAGGCCTGGAAGCCTGGACCCGGAGGCAGCTTGGACCCTGAAATTGAAGCCCAGCAGGCACTGCCCAGAGGCAGGCAAAAGTGCGGCAGTCAAGTACAAGGGACAGCTGGGTTCCCATTCAGCTCCACCAGGTGGACATTTTGTGGCACAGAGAAAAGAAATTTTTTTAAAGATATATTTTTTATTATGTATACAACATTCCTTCCGTGTATGCTTGCATGCCAGAAGAGGGCACCAGCCTTTCCGGCGGTGACGACCTCCTTACGAGAACATGCCTCTCGCAAAGAATCTCCTTCATCCCTCTCCAGAGGAGGAAAAGAGGAAACACAAGAAAAAGCGCCTGGTGCAGAGCCCCAATTCCTACTTTATGGATGTGAAATGCCCAGGATGCTATAAAATCACCACGGTCTTTAGCCATGCACAGACGATAGTCTTGTGTGTCGGTTGCTCCACTGTCCTCTGTCAGCCTACAGGCGGGAAAGCAAGACTGACAGAAGGATGCTCCTTCAGGAGGAAGCAGCACTGAAAAGCACCTGATTCGAGATGAGTGGGAACCAGCCCAATAAACACATTTTGGAGAAAAAAAAAAAAAAAAAAAAGAAGAAGAGGGCACCAGATCTCATTACAGATGGTTGTGAGCCACCATGTGGTTGCTGGGAATTGAACTCAGGACCTCTGGAAGAGCAATCAGTGCTCTTAACCTCTGAGCCATCTCTCCAGCCCAGAGAAAAGAAATTTTTTTTCTAATTCATTCAAAATTCTTCATTTTTATTCCTCTGTATCACAATTTCACCTTTCCAAAGATACCTCCTTCCGGTTGGAGATGTAGCTCCATTGGTAGAGTGATTTCCTAGCACACACAAAGCCCTGGGTTCAATTCCCAACATGGAGAACCAGGCACAGTGGTACAGGCCTGTAATTCCAGCACTTGGGAGGAGGAGGAGGAGGAGGAGGGAGAATCAGAAGTTCAAGGTTATCCTCAACAAACTTGCTACACAGCCGGTCAGCTTAGGCTGTGGTGAAAACTCAATTTAAGGGGCTTAAAATGGGGTCTAATGCACAGTAGGCACACAATCATAAGAGCACACACATATACACAAGTCTTCACACCTTATAAAGCTCTGTACACAGATAGAGTATAATAGTGTATTTATACTGTATGTGCCACACAGGCATATACACCACACACACACGCACACACATTGCATTTGTCCTCTGTGTCTGCAGTTTGCACATCCCTGAAGCTAACCAATATTAATCAAAAATATTCAGACATAAAAACATGTGCAGATGTCATTATTCCCAACACAGTACAATGCATTAGATGTTATGAATAATGCAGAGGCAACTGAAACTATTCAGAAGAGACAGGCACAGTGTCACACACCTGTAATCTCAGACTCGGAAGGATTAGAAGAATTTGAAGGCAAGTCTGGGCTACATAGATAGACTCTGACTAGACTAGTAAATGTGTGTGTTCAGGAGGACGTTCGAGAGCTATGTGTAAGCATTACATCATTTTATACAAGGTCCTGAGTGTCTGTGGCTTTGGGTGGCTTTGGGGATCCTGAGACAAACCTCTGAGGATACCAAGGAACAACTGTATAAGACTGTCTTAGGGGTTTATTGCTGTGAAGAGACACCTTGACCACAGCAACTCTTAGCAGAAAGAAAAAAAAAACATTTAATTGAGATGGCGGCTTATCCCGTCAGTTCATTATCATCATGTAGGGAGCATGGCGGCGCGCAGGCAGACGTGGTGCTGGAGCTGAGAGCGCCACATCTTTGCGGGCAACAAGAAGCCAACTGAGACACTGGGCCATATCCTGAGCTTAGGAAACCTCAAAGCCCGCCCCCACAGTGACACACTTCCTCCAACAAGGCCACACCCACTCTCACAAAGCCACACCTCCTAATATCGCCACTTCCTGTGAGATTATTAGGGACAATTCATTCAAACCACCACAAATACATACAATCAGTTTAAGTGAAAAAGACTGGCTTTGGTCAGGCACAGTGGCTCACACCTGCAACCCTAGTACTCGGGAGGGTGAGGCAGCAGGATTGTCGTAAGTTTGGGCCTCCCCCCTCCCCCCGCCACGGCTGATCTCACGGCTCTACCTCAGCCTCTTGGATTAATGTATTAATGGCATTCTGGTGTGGTTTTGGTGGGGATGAAGATGAAGGTTCCAGAACACATAAGAGTACAGACAGGCGTCTCCTGTAGGTGAGCATATTCTCTGAGACTTCTTTCTTGCTCACCATGCGCCTTACAAGCTTAGGCTTCACGGCTTCGCCCATGAACCGACTATCCCATGGGACAGCGGCTGAACGCATTCCCCGTAGAAAAGGCCTCCCTGGGTCCCACAGGAAGTTCTCTGTGAATATGGGCTGGAGCAGGAGAGTGGCAGAGAAGATGGCATGTCACTTGGGTCTTAGAAGGGAATAGCTCACTTAGTGTCAGGTACAATGGTTCAGTAGGCTGGGACACTGTGGAATAATGTTGCACCCGCCCAGTCAAAGCAGCCTGGATTTCCCAGTGCCCAAGCCAACGCACTCATATAGAAACCTGCCAAGAAGTCTTAGGAAGCTGACTCTGGCCCTTCACAGCAAACCAGCCCCCACAGCAGCTTAGCCATGTGTGTTGGAAGCCAAGCCAGTTGGCAGCAGAACACTGGAGACCATTAATAATCGACTAATAATGGCTCCTTTGCAGCAGCCTAGCCAAGTGGCTCCTCTAAGGATGCCCTCCCTGAATCCCTATGATTACTTAGGGCAGTGGTTCTTAATTTTCCTAGTGCTGTGACCCTTTAATACAGTTCCTCATGTTGTGGTGACCCCCAACCATACAATTATTTCATTGCTACTTCATAACTGTAATTTTGCTAATGTAAATATCTGATATGCGGGATATCTGATATGCAACCCTTATGAAAGGGTCGTTCAGCCCCCCAAAGGGGTACGACCCCACAGGTAGAGAACTGCCGACTTAGGTAGACATGGACATACCTTGTGTGTCCTAGAAACAAAACCCTGAGGGCAGCCTGGATGCCACGCAGACGCCAGCTCCACACTTTCTCCACGCAGCCTCTCCTAAACCCTCGGATCGGGAGTGGCTGTTTTCGGAGCCTCAGCTTAAGTGGAGACTGAAACACATGCTTCCTCCAGTTTTCTACCCAAAGTCCACTGAGGTGCTTCAGTGTTTAAAACAACGCAAAGACTGAGAACACAGGGCAGAGTCAGCGGATGGCCCCGTAGGTAAAATACTGGAGGCCAGGAAGCCGATGAACTGAAGGTAATGGTTGCAAGAGGCGGAGTCAGGAGTTAGCGTGCCTGCCTGGCTCCTGCTGACCTCGAGGAAGGTTCTGGAGCTGCAGATACCCGGTGCGGTGCCTGCGAAGGTAAAAGTGCTAGTTGGACTGGGAAGAGGTCAGGTGACTAAAAGAAGCCAATGGACCATTTCTCCTGACCCACCCCTCCGTAGATGCCTGTGGAGACAGATAAATGAGTCAGTCTTTAAAGCTTGGGGAAACCAGCTGCGACTGAGGATGGCTAATAGCCCGATACTGACAACAGGCGTTAAATTGGCTACGATGTCTGTGCCTGCGTCCTAGCACTGGGAAGACTGAGGCAGAAAAGAATTTGTCTTAAAAGAAAAGATGGCCGGGCAGTGGTGGCGCACGCCTTTAATACCAGCACTCCGGAGGCAGAGGCAGGCGGATCTCTGAGTTCAAGGCCAGCCTGGTCTAAAAGAGCTAGTTCCAAGACAGGCTCTAGAAACTACAGGGAAACCCTGTCTCGAAAAAACAAAAAAAAAAAAAAAATGAAAGAAAAAAGAAAAGATGATCGGAGCTGGAGAAATGGCTCAGAGTTAAGACAGCTCTTTCAGAGGTCCTGAGTTCAATTCCCAGCAACCACATGGTGGCTCACAAACATCTGTAATGAGATCTGGTGCCCTCTTCTGGCCTGCAGGCATACATGGAGGCTGAACACTGTGTACATAATAAATAAATAAATATTTTTTAAAAAAAGTTGATCTAGGGTTGTGGCTCATCAGTAAAACACTTGCCCAGCTTGCAAGGGTTCTGGGTTCAATCCCCAGCACAGCAAATAAATAATAATCAATTGATAAGTAACTAAAATCTGAGGTTCAAAAAAAGGAAAAATAGCCGGGCAGTGGTGGCGCATGCCTTTAATCCCAGCACTCGGGAGGCAGAGGCAGGCGGATCTCTGAGTTCGAGGCCAGCATGGTCTACAAGAGCTAGTTCCAGGACAGACTCCAAAGCTACAGAGAAACCCTGTCTCGAAAAACCAAAAAAAAAAAAAAAAAAGAAAGAAAGAAAGAAAGAAAGAAAAAGAAAAATAGCCAGACAGTGATGGCACACACTTTTAATCCCAGCACTCAGGAGGCAGAGGCAGGAAGATCTCTGTGAGTTTGAGGTCAGCCTGGTCTACTGAGCAAGTTCCAGAACAGCCAGAACTACACAAAGAAACACTGGCTCAAAAAAATAGCAGAACAGAAAGAGAGAGAGAAAAAGAAAGAGAGAGAGGAGAAGGATGGGAGAGAGGGGGAAAAGAGAAAGGAAGGAAAAAAGGAAGGAAGGAAGGAAGGAAGGAAGGAAGGAAGGAAGGAAGGGAAAAAAAGAAAAAGCAGCTGAGGTTCATAATCATGAAATGTCAGCACACTGGGGACTTAGAGGGGTGACTGAGAGGTTCAGAACACTGGCTGCTCTTGCAGGAAACCTCGGTTCAATTCCCAGCACCCACATGGCACCTCACAGTTGCCTGCAGCTCCAGTTCCAAAGGATCTGACACCTTCTTCGGCTTCTGGCTGCTGCACACATGTGGTACAGATGCAGTCACATAAGTACACACATATTCACATGAAAATAGATAATTTATATAAAAAGTTTCAGTACACCAAGTTGATAAACGATCAAAAAGTGTTGAGGACATGGCTCTTAGGCAAGGCTCCAGGTACAGAAGACCTGAGTTTGGTTCCTAGCACTCCCACATCGGGTGACTCAAAACTGCCTATAATTCAGCTCTGGGGGATCTGACACCGTTTACTGGTTTCCATGAGCACCTGAACATACATTTGAATACACACACACACACACACACACACAAGGCACGCACACGAAATAAAATTAATTTTAAAAAAAGATACTAGGTGGAAGACAGTAGCCAGAGGTGGACTACTGCAATACGAGGGCAGCCAGGTACCCCTTTTCTAAGCAAACATGTGGTGGAGAAATGGGAGAGAAGAGAAGCAGAACAGCTCATTACTGTGGAGAGAGGCGGAACAGGCTGACGTGCTTGCGTGGTTTGAGCCGTCACCTGAGGCCATGTGATGTTTGAGCCCGTGCTGCTGCCAAGGGCCATGTCTGGGTCTGTGACCCTACTACAAGCCGGGGTCTGTGTTGATGTCCCTGGACCATCAAAGGTCGTGTGGATGCCCATGATCTGGACTGCCACCTAAAGCCACGTTGATGTCCGAGGGCGGGGCTGAACAGGCCCCGCCCCTCAGTGGCCCTGGAAGGGCTGGCCCCACCCTCACGGAAGAGCTGGCCACAATATGGAGGCACGGGTGGCAGCATGGGCACGGGAAAGCTTATCCCAGTGGCAGGGGCATGGGAGAGCTGGCCGGATGCCATCTGTGCAGGAGTTCTAGCCCTGCCCCTCACCTGAGGGGGGAGTCCCAGCCGAGGTCCGAGCTAAGCATCAGCTATCACCCAGGCCCACGTCCAGGGCTGTGAGTTGCCCTACCCCTACATCTTCCCTGCCGCCTGAATCCAGCCTGAGCAGGTCAGAGAAACTAGAAGAGGGATATGGAGCCGGCGACTGGGCACATACACAGGAGACCTGTCTGAGGGGCTGACACTCCATTCTTCTTTCTTTTTCTTTTTCTTCTGCCTACTTATTTTCCTCCTATCCTTTTCATACCATCTAGGATGAAAAATCTCTACACAAGAAGGAAATCACCTCACAACCACAAGTTACTTATTTTCCAAAAACAAATTAAAATCTTCACGCAAGAAAAAAAAATCACATTATGTTTGTCTTAGAAGCGCACGTGCGGTTAAACATTTTCCTTTGTATTAATTGTCTCACATAACGTCTTCACCCCAAATCAATGACTCTTTTATGAGTGATTAACAAGATTTTAAGCAAGCTAAGTATGCTTCAGCCAGGTCCTCTGCACTGGGCAGGCGACCGTTGGCAGTGCCAGGGTAACAGACTCCCGTCCTGTTTCTACTCTGCAGAAACGTGAAATGTCATCAGCTCACCATCTATTTCCTTCTTTCCTTAAACAATAGAATCATTTCATTTCCTTTCACAACTTTGTTTTCTCTAGGGGCACACTGAAACCTGTGATTGATTCTGTAAGCAACATGACCAAGGAACTCAGGCCTAAGCTTGGGTGTGGGGACATGATGGCTTTCCTTGACCACCAGCCTGGTTTCTCCAGGCAGAATTCATGGGTCTGGAGTGCATGGGACTTCCTTGTTCTCATTTTCCTTCCTCAGCAAATCTCGCCTCTCTCTAAGCTCTGTAAAAAGCACCTTCGTATGGCCTGCAAGTAAATTGCCCATTGAGGTGGGACTTTCCCATGACGCAATCACACGATACTAGATGCCATGGGTTCTTTCACAGAGGAATGGAACAGTGGGAACAGGAGAGCAGCAAGAGAAGGCGCCGCAGAAGCCAGGGGCATTCTGGAGACACGCCCCCACGGGGGTCGGGGGGAGGAGCTTTGCCTCTCCAGGGTGACTCGCCCATCGCAGCTGCGCTAACCAGTGAGCTGTACTCCAGAGGCTCCATTGCTGACTGAAGCTCCTCCCACATGGGCACCATCACTACCCCATCTATGACCTGCTGGAATGCGTGAAGGGACCGACCCTGCAGAACCATAGCTGCAGGGCCTTCATGACTGGGGAAGCAGCAGGACATCCAAGGGGAGTTTCTGCGAGGCTCCAGTATCAAGGGTGTGGCAGAGCTGGAGGCTTTGAACCAGATCAAAAACTCATTGTAATAAGCATTTCCAAGTAAGGTTGTTGGGACAAAAAGCTATACTGCACAACAGACCACAGCTCCTAAAGCCACCATAGAGAACACATATGCAACAGAAAAGAAGGCAAGATGGAGGAGCAAAGTGGGTCTTTTTGATTGTTTGGCTGTTTTGTTTCTTAATCATCATCTTCTTTCTCTTTTCTTTTGGTAGGGAAGTGACAGGGTAGAGGGCAGACATGGAAGGCCAGGGATATGAGTGGGATTGGGCTGCATGATGTGAAATTCCTAAAGAATCAATTAAAAAATTGTGTTAATTAGAAAAAGGAATACTAAAGTTGGAAAAGCAGAGTAGAGAAATTAGAAAGATCACATACAAATTTCTGAGGAGAATTAAGACCCAAAGGAGCGGTAATTATCCCTTGTACGACCTCTGTAAAAGTTCGTTTACTTATTTACTTTCTGACTTATGTCTGGGCACACGGACCACAGAAAGAATGGAGAAATCTAAGGACAACTTTCAGGAGTCCGTTCTCTCCTTCTCCACCATGTGGCTCTTGGGGACCAAACTCAGGATGTCAGGCCTGGCAGTAAGCACCTTTGCCTAGTCCGAAGTCCAACTTCCTTTTTTTGTGTATTTGCTTGTTTGTTTTGAGAGACAGAGGCTGGCCGGAGCCCAGACTGGCCTGGAATTGGCTGTGTAGCCCAGACTAGCCTGATTAGATATTTCTGACTTGGCCTCCCGAGGGCTACAATTACAGGATGCGCCATGACACAGGGTTACCATCAGCTCTCCAGTGCCAGCCCTGGACGTCAGAAACAGTGGAACAAAGCCTTCAAAAATCTGAAGGACCAAGGCAGAAGAAAGATATTTCAGACAGATATCTCCAAATTTTCCTTGCACATAGCCTTTACCAGGAAATGACTGAGATACACACCATACTAAAAAAAAATTTAGAAAGGCCCCACCCCCGTGTACATATGGGTAGCACAAATTAGATTCCATGGCTTATAAAAATTAAAGAGCAGATATGAGGCTGGAAGCGGGTAAAGTGAATTGGGGGGGTTAGAGGTGAATATGGCTTGCATACATATGTGAAATCCTCAATTATTAATAAGTATAAAAGAAGGGAGAGAGGGAGGAGGGGTTAGTTCAGGTAGTAAGGGGTGAGACTCCAGAAAGGAGATAAACGGAATTCTCAGGGCCATAGCAGAGCTACAGAAAGGCTAAGATGTGAGCAGCTCATACAGCCAGGGAGGGAGAGATGGATTGCTAAAGATAGGACCGTGTCCTGGGAGATTTTCAGTTCTGTGAGAGTTTAGGAACTTGTTGATGGTGACTGCTGAGCAATAAGCTCACGTGGGGTGTTCCAGAAAAGAACAAAGAGATGAATGGGAAGGGTCACAAAGCTGGAGAACTCCACCGGCTCAGCGGTGATAAATGGTCCTAATAACACAAACTCTGGGAACTGCTTTAAAGGGGACCTCACGGAAAGGAGCAGAGGACCTAATGGGAGTGCCAAGAGCCAAGTCTGCAGGGGCTGCTGTGGAACGTCAGCTGCAAACATGTAAAGAAAATAAGACCTTAAATGGCAGTAAAAGATATTCTAAAGAAATACGGAGACTGGCTAGATGGTTCAGTGGGTAAAGGTGATTGCTACCTAGTGATGGAGGCCTGAAGACCTGAGTTCAATCCCGGGAATTCGCATAAATTGGAAGGAAGACCCTCCTCTGCAAAGTTGTCTTCTGAGTTCCACTCATAAGAAGATGTATGCACATAAGCATGCATGCACATACATGCACGCATACACGTGTGTGTGCACACATACACACCAACAGATTAAAGATTTATAAAAGTAAATAAGTGTGGAATTCCCAAATTAAATACCTAACAGAGCTGAAACTGTCATGATGGGAAAGGTTATGTTTTAGTGCGAATGAACCGTAGTGATTCATTTACCTCATTTTTCTTTATCAAGAAAACTGGGAAGTCAGATGAGGGAAGAACCTGTCTGATCAGAGACTCGGCACAGGAGTGACAAGTGGCCTCCTATTTCTTTCGTTCCTCCATCCAAAAGGGCTGAGATCCTCTCTAAGCTCTGCCCTGCTACTTCCTGTCTATCTGTCCTCCGTCCTCCAAAACCTCTACGATTGATTTCGATCAGCTAGTAGATAGCTCCGCCCCCTGATTCAAAGCAAATTCTTGTCAGAATGTGATCAAAACATTACACAACACCATGATGCACACATCTCTACTCAAACATTGCTCAGGGCATTGCTGAGTACGCAGATTTAAGACAACATTAAGATTTAAACCTGTGGACTACAAAATAGCACAGACTGCCCTTCTCGGTGTGTGTGTGGGGGGAGGGGTCTTGCCCAATCAGTTGTTAGCCTAGCCACATAGAGAGTGACTTCCTGCAAGCCGGGAGAAATTCACCTAGCAGATATGGCTTTGAGCTGCCATATTGATATTTCTGGAGGTCTTCGTCTGCCTATCTACCCTGAAGACGGTGGACTTTGAGCCTTCACAATCAGATTAACAACCCCTTAAAACAGGTAGCACATACACACATGCACACACACACACACATGAGTAGGGCCCCAAGTGCAGAGCGCCGCTATGAATGAGCCTGATAGTGGCTTTTAATAATGTGATCTTTTAATAATGGTCTGTCTGCCACTTTCGTGGGAAAGGATTCCATTTAAAATATAACTGAACAGGCTCAGGAGCCCTCATTAAAACTCTCATACACTTATTAGTCATGACTCTGGACAAATCCCCCTGAGCCTCAGTATCCCTAAAGGTAAAATCAGTCTAGATAACTGGGCGTGGTGGCACACGCCTTTAGTCCCAGCAGAGACAGGCGGATCTCTGTGAGTTCAAGCCCAGTCAGGTCTCCAAAGAGAGTTACAGGACAGCCTGTAACCTGTCTCACACACACACACACACACACACACACACACACACAATGACTTGGGTCTTGGTAGGATCCTCAGAAGGGTTAAAGAAACCAATAAATGTAGAGTGTGACGGGTAAGTAGTCTATCTGAATAAAGGGAGCAGCTTTAAGTCCAAGCTCAACTTTCATCAACTCTGCCTGGCTGGAGTTCCTGTGTCACATTGATTTTGTTAGGATTATTGTTACGATAAAATACACTGGCAGGAAAACATTCTTTTGGAAAAGAGTATGTGCCCTTTTAATATTTCATCCACGATGGGCTTTTATAAGACAAATACAATTCGCTGATATAATTAAAACTCCTTCCAGCGAGGTGGCCGCGGTCCGGAAAGAGGTCAACTCCACCACCCTTCCCAGGTCCATGGCTGGCTGCCCGCCTGCCCTGCGGGCTCTGCGATTTCCTACCCCGCACGTGCTGTGCACGAATGAAATCATTTCCAATGACCCAATGTGAGCCCCTGCCACTCAGAAAACTGAATGAAGAGGCCAAGCAGCATCGAGCTAGGTCCCCGGAGAACCAGAGCTCCTCCCGAACTGTGTTTCCTGGAAAATAGGAGGTTGGAAGGGCAATTGAAGCCAGAGGGTGGTGTGGGAAATGGGGAAGCGGTGGGTGGGCCCTAAGGAAAATTCTTTGTTGGCTGGTCAGATTCTTCGTAAGCAGAGGTCTTGCTTGTGTGGAGGCCAGGCATGGGCTTCAGTGGGATCCGTGAGCTCCCTAAAATGGCCTGTAAGATTTTATATGAGTGGGCAGCTATCTGGGGAGCAGCCTGGAAATACGGTGTTGCTGTAAATAGTGGGCAGCCTCGCCTTTGCATCAGTTGAGATAAGAGTGTTTGCAGCCGCTTCCAGTCCTGCTGGATTCAGTCTCACTGAAGCCTACGATTAAAATATGTTCGCCTTGCTTCCTTTCTATCTACCTGGACACCCTACCCCAGACATACACACACACACACACACACACACACACACACACACACACACACACGCAAACACATGGTGCTGGATCCTCCCATCGATGCAGTGTATTCTTATTTCCCTTACCATGCCTTCAGGCCTGCGAGCATTTGCATATCCCGCTTGCACTGTCTGCAATCTCCTTTCACCCATGGTTGACTGGAAGGGGGGCGCGCACTGACCTCTACCCACCATTCGCCCCTGAGCCCAAGCCTCCCCAACTCTGAGAACCCTCCTTGACCTGCCCTCAACCTCCCGCCCCCGTTTTCCCTGGCTGATTCAGCGCCCACGTCCTGTCTTCCCAGCGCCCACAGCACCCGAGCACGTCCTTTATCCCAGCTTTGAGCACATTGTTTTATTTTCCATCCTTTTCATTAAAAAATCAAACTGCATGAGCCAAGATGTTTTTGTCTTTCTTTTTCCTTTCTCTCTCTTTCTCCAAAAACAATGGGAGTCGAATGTACCCGTCACTGTAGCTATTCAGAACCACTGAAACATAAGCAACAAGCTCTCTATCCTCCCTCACTCTTTGCTGATCTGCTGCCCTGAGCTGAATATAATACCTGGAGCCTAGGATGTCATCAATGAAAGAGTCTGGGGTGTCAGTTGTTAGAGGGCGCATTGTTTCCTAAATGGTTCAAACCCTGCCTAATGGCGTTTCCTTGCCAACCTTTCAAACATATCCTGAGTGAGACATGCATGGCTCTAAAGGCAGCATGGTAACTCCTGAAGTCATCTGGGCTGCCCAGGCAGGGAGACAGGAAGAGCAGGACGGATCACAGAGACAAACCGCTCCAGCCCTCTGGTGGCAGCCGAGAAAGCCAGAACACAAGCAGGAGCGGCAGCAAATCGAATCAGACAAGACAGATTCCCGCATGTTTCTGCTCCTTGATGCAGTTGGACAAAACAGCAGGTTTCCATCTTTGCCGCCCTGGATCTGTATTTATCGCCTGCTTCCCGGTCATGTATCACTGTTGTCAAGAAAGAGATTTGCTGGAGGCTGGCTCCCTTCCCCTTAAGGTCACCAGAGAGCCACTGAGTGCTGGGAAACAGTAGGGTCAGCACAATGTCAGGGAAGAGTTAGTGGTTCAGTAAGGAGAGGGGCTGGCAGAGATCACGCGCATGGAGGTCATAGAGAAGTCAACCCGACAAAGACTAGCTGACCAGACCCAGGGAACAGCAGTCTCTCCCAGAGCCCTAGCAACTGAGAAAGGCCCAGAGAGACCTCACTAACTATAGCAGGATGCCCAGGCATTTTGATGGCTCCTAGGAAATCACTTGGAAAAAAACCAACAAATAATTCTTCCAATGATTAGGAGGAGCAGGGGCAATCTGTAACGCAGAGGGTAATCTACAGCGTCCGGAGAGATTTTCTTCTCTCCAGGGCAGGCCTTTCACCTCAGAGTCACCATTTTCAAGGGGACTCTTGGATCCTGGCCCTGGAAACCTCCTTGTATATGCCACAGGAACATGGCCTCTCTGGGTGGTCAGGAGTGAGGAAGGCATCCAGGTAAGACACTTAGACTTGCAGAATCAGAGGACATCGTTCTAGCTTTGCTAAGCTGGTTTAATTTTTTGGCCATTCCTGTCTTGAACACTTTCTGGCTCCTGCATTACAGCCAAATGGGTAGGTTTACACTAAAGAAAGCAGACCAGTTCACTCCACATTTGGGAAGTGAACTCAGAAGTCCTCACGCCACACTCAGGAAGAAGGCAGTGGGCCAGGTCATTGACTACTGGTAACTGATCACTCTTCTTCAAAGATTGACTAGGGAAAGATGCGCACTCCCTGGGTCTCATCATCTTCTCAGGGGTTCCTCAGGTCACTCCCAGCCCACTGACATCTGACTGTCGGCTCACTACAAAAAGAAATTGCTTTACAACAATTTCCTTTCAAATTTTAAGAAAAATCAGTGACTTTATTGGTTTTAGAAAATGCTACATTATGGTACTGAAGCAAACTAAGAAGAGCATTAAAAGCAAGTTTGTCAAATTTCCTCCTGAGTCAGCAGGACGGTTCAAGAGTAAAGGCACTCCAAGTCTGAAGTCTGACGGCCTGAGTTCCATTCCCGAAACCCACATGGAAGAAAGAGATAATGGACTCTGAATATTGCCCTCTGACCTCCACGCGCACTCCACGCACACACAAAATAAATAGATACATTTATAAATGTGATGTGAGTCAATTAAAATTTATTTTCATTATTTTATCTAGACGTACCTACCGTGAATATTTGTTAAGCACTATTCTAGACACTTCTATACATGTGTTCTGGTTTTTTAAAAAAAGTAGGGGATGGAACTCATTTTACAAAAGCAGACTCTGGGGCTGGAGAGATGTCTCAGTGGTTAAGAGCACTGCCTGCTCTTCCAAAGGTCCTGAATTCAATTCCCAGCAACCACATGGTGGCTCACAACCATCTGTAATGAGATCTGGTGCCCTCTTCTGGCCTTCAGGCATACACACAGACAGAACACTGTATACATAATAAATAAATAAATAAATAAATAAATATTTTTAAAAAGTAGACTCTGTTATTTTTGGTAAAAGTATCAAGTTCAATACTATTCTCAAATTTAACTTGAAAAAGAAATAGAAGGAAAACTGAAAAATTTTCTACTACAGGAAATATATAGTGGCAGAATGTTCATAATTCTTGATCATTCCTCCAGCCGAGAGGTGGGCCTATTTCTCCACACCCATGAGTGTGGGCTGGGCCTGGACTTCTTTGGCCGGTAGAATACAGTAGAAATGATGTCATTCCCGCTCTGGGCCCTACCTTCCGGAGAACTGGCTTCTGCAGCTTCCCTCCTTTCAGAACCCTCACCGTGCAGTAAGGAAGCTCAAGCAACTGCACAGGTATACCAGCCACAAGAAGAAGCGAGAGGCCCCTGGTTATCAGCCCCAACCTAAAGCCCAGACAGCAGCCTACATCGGCTGCACCAGCCACAGGAGTAGGTTCACTTAGGAGCAGCACTCCAGCCTCGGGTGAGCCATCCAGTTACATGAGGTAAATATCCCTACTCTGAGTCTGACCCAAACTGCCAAATCGTGATCAGACACACGATTTTAGGGCACTAAGTTTTGATATAGTTTGCTAAGCTATAACGAGTAGCCGAAACACAAGAAAAGTAAAGGGTTGCAGAGCTGGAGAACTCCTGCGGCGATTTCAGAAGATCCAAGGCAGGCAGCTCACAGCCACCGTTAACCCAGACCAGGGGATCTGATGCCCTCTTCTGGCCTCCTCGGGAACTGAAAGCCTGTGCGCATCGACACGACATACCATAAAAAGTAACAAAAGAAATCCTTTTTTAAAAAAAGATGCAAAGATTTAAAAGTACAGTACGACAGTTGTCTAGGAAATAAGAGGCCCTGAGTTCAGTTTCCCATACAGGGAAAAAAGGTTAAAGAAAGTGTTTTAATTGACCTCAGAATTTCTGATAAATCATTACATCCACAAGTGTTTTTATCCTTATAGTATGTTCTGAAACAAAATCCTAGGGTGAGTCTTAGCTCCACATTTTAACAGTAAAATATTAACCAGACATCTTTCCCATCTTCTCGATTCCTGGCTGCACACACACAGCAGCCGTGAGTGTTTTATTCCTCTCGCTTGATGTTTAAGGACGGCTGTTGGAACTCCGTCCTTAGCTAGTAACAGACAAGCATGGTCTCCAGTCACACTTTTGTGTAGTGACGTCGTGGTGAGAGAGAGACTGGCCCCCATCGGCTAATATATTCCAGTAAACCTGAGTTGGTAGAACTGCTTGGGAAGGATTAGAAAGTGTAGTCTTGTCGGAGAAGGTGTGTCACTAGGGGCAGGATTTATCTCATCGGGCATGCGTTCCATCTATCTATCATCTATCTATGAATCATCTCTCTATCTATATACCTACTTATCATCTATCTATCTGCCATCTATCAATCATCTATTTACCATCTACCAATCATCTATCATCTATCTATCTATATAGCTACTTATCATCTATCCACCATCTATCAATCATCTATCTACCATCTATCTATCATCTCTCTACCTCTCTATCTCTCTCTCTCTCTCTCTCTCTCTCTCTCTCTCTCTCTCTCTCTCTCTCTCTCTCTCTGCCTCATGCATGTGTCTCAAGACGTGAGCGCTCAGCTGCTGCTCTGCCATGATCTCTGCCATGGTTGTCACGTATTCACCCTCTGAAACGGTAAGCAAGCCCCCAATTCAACACTGTCTTCCATAAGCTGCTTTGGCCATGGTGTCTCTTCACAGCAATGGAACGGTGACTAAGATAAGAAACTACAGCACCGGTGTCTTTGGTATTTGTGTTCCTTAACGTCAAGACTGAGGCCAGTCTAATTTTCCTTCTCTTTCAAGGATCCACTTTCTCTAACTAGCACCCTGAAGTTTATTTTCTCCCGCCTTTTTAATTTAGCAACGGGCTCAAGATAGTCCTAAGTCAAGTGTAAGATTCTTTCCCAGGGGCCCAGCAGCCCCATCGGTCTATAGTGTGTTTTGTGACTATCCCAGAAGGCTCTGTTTCAGCTACAACCCTGACACACACACACACCCATTTCCATCCCTAGTGAGCTTCTTCTGCTTCTCCTTCAGAGACAAATAACACTTGCACTGGATCCTTACATCAAATATTATTTCCTGGATTGCTTCAATCTCTGCCTTTTTGTTACTGTTATTGTAAGCTGGCAATGGGGCTAAATGATGTTGACTCAGCTTGGGAGTGCATGGTTTACTCTACGTCCTCTTTCAGTTCTGCTTGAGCGAAGGAAAGTTTTAGTTCTGTGCACATTCCTGTTGATCCGGTTCTCACTACATAGCCCCAGCTGGCCTGAAACTTGCTATGTAGACCAGGCTGGCCCTGAACTCAAGGAGATCCTCTTGCCTCTGCCTTACAAATTCTGAGATTAAAGGTATGCACCCCCATACCCAGCTAATCCTAGTTGAATTTTTATCCTTATTTAAAGAGAAAAAAATCATTCTTGTCCTTAGGCATCAAGAAATGGTGTCTCTGCCGCCGTGAGAGAACTCTGGCTGCAATCTTATTTGTTCTAGCAGTGCCTGGAAAGGAGCCAGTTAGATTAAAATGCAAGGACAGCCAACACCAGGGGTCAGAAGGAAGCAGGCAGGATGAGAACGGGAGCGAGCGATCGAATTCAGCCTCTCTGCCAAGTGACTAGATGTACAAATATTTGAAGGGCTGCCAAGCCTCAGCCCAGAGTTTCTGTTTGAATTCTATAAATCTCAAATCTGATCTTATCTCGGGTGGTAGAAGCTGAGTTCATTTAAAATGCTTGTTAACCTAATTAGGTGACCGAGCTAAGTATACACTCTGAGTGGGAGGACAGGATGGGTGAGAGAGCAGGCAGGTGGGGCGGAGACTTTCATTTCCCTAAGAATTGCTGCTGCTGCTGCTGCTGCTGCTGGTGGTGGTGGTGGTGGTGGTGGTGGTGATGATTTATTTTAGAAACCTGCATCTTTAATTAAGGATGAAGAGCATCTCCTTTAACATTTGTGCCTAACATTGTCGTAGACAAAGCATCATTGAGTTCTAAGAGCCCTAAAACTTTTCCAAGAAGCCAAGTCACTGGGTAGACATGTCACCTTCTGTCTCCTTAATGTCTTCCACTTCATTTAATTGCTCTGTGTAGCAGCACCTGTCCTGTTTGTTGGCGCACTGTGGGCATCTCAAGAAGGATACTGCTAAAGCGAATAGATGAGCATCATCCTGCTGGGCTGAATCCACATGCCACTGTTGAAGCGGTGGGATCGTGACCCTGGGGGTGTCTATTTTTCATGTGCAGGGATGCATGGTGGGAAGAGTGGCTGGGACGGTGGAAGGAGTGCCTGAGGGCCAAAGAAAAAGGACAGGTAGTCCTGCGGTGGTGGCATACAGGCCTACCTCTACCTCCGGAATGCTGGGATTAAAGGCTGCCTGGTGCTAGAGGCGTTAAGCAGTGCCTGTGGCCCTGTAGTCGAGCTGCTAGTAGCCCGTCCTCTGCCACTGTGTCAGCCGGTCCATCTCGGGAACTGCTCATTGTGCTCATTGTGTCAGCAGGACCCCGTGGCTATGCTGGGGCTTGGAATCAGATTTCTCTCTTCCTGGCTTTGACTCAGCTACAGTTATGCCCTGGATCCCCCCTGGCTTCTCATTAGATTGGCTCTTTGACTTTCTGTCCCAATATCCTCTTCACAGGAGCCGACTTAAATCTACCAGCCTGTAGTTAGCAGGATCCTGCCAAAACGAGGAGATGGCAGAATAGGACTTTTCCTGTCCTTTCTCTTTCTTTCTTTTTTCTTTTCTTTTTTGGTTTTTGAGACAGGGTTTCTCTATGTAACAGCTCTAGCTGTCCTGGAACTAGCTCTTGTAGACCAGGCTGGCACACACAGAGGCTTGTCCATACTAAGGTTCGATGGTGCTGAGGCTGCGACCTAAGACACATCCGACCAGAGCAGTGGGCTGCTAGTGACCTTTCTTCACATCCACCGTCTTTACCTGGGACATTGCCATAACAGGTTTCTTATCCCCAAGAACAAAGGAGAATTTCCCTCCTGGGGAAATCAAGCTGGGGGATGGTGGGTGTGCATAGACACCGTAAGTTTTACAGAAGACTCACGCTCTACAGTGTACAGTCTCAACAGAGACCAGTACATTGCTTGAAAGTCAGTAAACGCGGTTTTGGTTCTAATACATGTCAGACCTTGGAAACTTCATTAGAGAGACACAGCATTTCCATCTTACTGCTGGAGTCCCCCATTGGATCAAAACAGAAAGCTGTCGGTTGTTTCTGCTTCTAGAAGTAGTACATTTAAAAAATATATAAAAACAGAAGAATAGAAAATAGTTTTTTCTTATAGTCTAAAACAAAGTTTTTCCTATATTCAATCTTCTTGAGAAAAGAATATATGATATGATACTTTTCTTCTTACTCTGTTCTGTCTAGACATGTGTTAACATTTCTATGCTTTTTCTTTTATTTTGTTTTGTTTTGTTTGTATGTTTGTTTTTCAAGACAGGGTTTCTCTGTGTAGCTTTGGAGCCTGTCCTGGAACTCACTCTGTAGACCAGGCTGGCCTCAAACTCACAGAGATCCGCCTGCCTCTGCCTCCCGAGTGCTGGGATTAAAGGCATGCGCCACCACTGCCCGGCTCAAGTAAAATTTTGTTTTTTTAAGCATTTCTTTTCTTTCTTCCTTCCTTTCTTTTTTCTTTTTCTTTTTTAGAAAGGATAACCCTATGTAGACCAGGCTGGCCTCAAACTCACAGAAATTTGCCTGCCTCTGTCTCCCAAGTGCTGGGATTAAAGGCTTGCACCACCATCACCAGGGTGAGAATCCCCATTCTTTTTTTTTTAAGATTTATTTATTTATTTGGCATCCAGTGTCCTGACTGCATGTGTTCCTGGGCGCCAGAAGAGGACATCAGATTTCATTACAGATGGTTGTGAGACACCATGTGGTTGCTGAGAATTGAACTCAGGACCTCGAGAAAAGCAACTAGTGCTCTTAACCTCTGAGATGTCTCTCCAGCCCAGAATCCCCATTCTTTTTTAGTTTGTTTGTTTGTTTTTTGTGTTTTGTTTTTGTTTTTCAAATCAGGGTTTCTCTGTAGCTTTGAAGCCTCAAACTCACAGAGATCCACCTGCTTCTACCTCCCTACCACCCAAGCGCTGGGATTAAAGGTGTGTGCCACCACCACTGGTAAAACAATCTTTTTTCATTTTACATACCAATCTCAGTTCCCGCTCCCTCCCCTCCCCCCCACTCCCTCCACTTTCTCCCCACTAGCCAACTGCTCCTCAGAGAGGGTAGGGCCTCCCATGGGGAGTCAACGAAGTCTGTTATATCTGTCGAGGCAGGACCAACCCCTCCCCCGGAATCCCCATTCTTACAGGCACCCTTCACTCAGACTCATGAGGACAAACCGAATGCATGCCGCCTTAGTTTCCTCTCCAATTTTCCACGGTTACTAAACTTTGATAAATTCTAAAATTATCTGGTTTCCTCTGAGGAATGGAATGCTGACCCCTATATTCATGAGCCATAAATGCCTGATCTTGATCCTTAAAGTCTTTGGAAAT
Organism: Arvicola amphibius; assembly: GCF_903992535.2. Lineage (NCBI taxonomy): Eukaryota > Metazoa > Chordata > Mammalia > Rodentia > Cricetidae > Arvicola > Arvicola amphibius. The sequence continues at coordinate 14,782,140 of NC_052060.1, read as the reverse complement.
ATAGCGCCCTTAAGAAAAGGCTGTTTTCAAAGTGAGCTCCACATAGCATTAAACATGGGAAACCAAGCAGAATTCACTGAGGTAAAATGTGACATAGTAAAAATAATTTTCCTTAGAAAATGTATTTGCTGTTTTCTCACCAAAGCAACAAAAGGCTCTGTTTTTGCCTCTTTTGATGATTTCTGAAGTTCCTGAGCTCTCTAAATTATTCTCTCTGAAATAGTCTCTCTTTGGAAAAGCAGATTTTTTTAATACAGAAAGAACGTGTGTTTTTTTAATCCCTTTTTTTGAGTAACAGAATAAAATATTTATCAAACTGTCTCCCAGTCTCCCAACATGAGCTTACAAAAAAATGTGCTACTCGGAGTTTTATGGTGGCAGCAAAAGTTCTCAGGGACATCCATTTATGTAAGGTTCTTATACCCCAGCCCAGCCAGCCAATTACATATGGTTCCTATACCCCAGCCCAGCCAGCCAATTACATATGGCTCTTATATTCCTAGTCCAGCTTTTAATCATTTCAGACATCACTGTGTTTGTATGAAACACAACCTCCAAAGCGTGTTCTCAGAGGCTAGCCCTGTCATAAACACACACTATTCAAGACCCGAGGGACAGAGCAAGTCAAAGCATGGCATCCCTAACCTGGTGGAGAAAATTCCAGAAGCTCTTCCCCAGTGCTATTTTTGACAACTGAAGGAAATATGGGCTCTCTGGGAGAAGAAGATATGATTTACAAAGTTGGCTGAGCCGACATCTTCCCAGTTGGAAAGCCAGCCAGTGGCTCGGTATTAATAGGTATGTTCTATACCCTTGAATCCTGCGGTTTCTCTGCTGGTGAGTAATGAAACGATTTGGTTTTCTGCCCAAGTAATAACAAGTCTTGCTCAAGGAAGCTTGTTTCCTTTAAAACTCTGAAATTGGGGTTGTGGTGGGGCTGGCTATTTTTTGCCCCCGTGGTTGGAAAAAAATAAAGTCAGCATTGAAAGACTTATTTCTCTACAGTAAGAGGGAGAAAGCTACTCATTCTCCCATGGTCTCTGTAGAGCGCGTCCCACACACACCCATAATTTTGCATCTTGGTAACGAGGCCCGAGACTGTGTGCAGAAACTCTGTCTTCTCGGTGAACACTTAAGTATAGTGTCTGCTTATGCTGGGCAGCCTCCACGCCAGTCCCTCTTGTCCACTCCTCAGGTCATCAAGAAACCTGTGGAAGATTTTTCCTACCAATTTTTTTCTTTTCTCTCAAACTTAGCATAGCAATGATTTATTGCTGTGGGTAGGAGTAGAATTTCAATGTAAGCCCTTTGCCCTTAAGATCATCCCAAGCAGATAAAAATGAAGAAAAATGAGAGTCAACCTTTAAAATTTGATTTTGGAATCAGCGATGGTAGAGAAAGATTAAGGCATAAAGCACCCCCAGATTTAATTATTTGAGTCTGATAGGATGTGTAAATTAAGAAATGTATATAAAAACAGATTAGTTTCCAAGCATGTAAGCTAGCTAGCTTCTACTTATTATATATTGAAAAATCAGAAACTGTTATCTGATTTGCCTTAAATAGGCCATCAAATCATGTGTTTATCTGATGCTTAGGCATTGGGAGGAAAGGTCATCACATGACAGAAGGCCATCCCACTTGGTCTTTCAGTGTGTGCCTGTCCTAGAACTCACTCTGTAAACTGGGCTGACCTCGAACCCACAGAGATCCATCTGCCTCTGCCTCCTGAGTGCTGGAATTAAAGGTGTGCGCCTTCACCACCTGGCTTGTGTGTGTCTTTTAGACAGGGACTCTGACACCTCCCTTCATGAAAGCTGGGGACCAGCCAGAAGAATCCCCAAAGTCCCTCACATGCAACTCAGTCCATACGCTCACATGCACGTGCACACACACATATACACATCGACCCACACTCACCTGGGACAACGTCATCCCCTAAATAAGGCCCACAGAGTACTAGACTTACACAAAACTGCAGCCTTTTCCAAGATACAAACTGCTTTGAAAAGACCTCACGTTCTGTACACAATGCCTGGAGACTCTGAAAGGGTCCGGAGTCAATGGAGCCGTGTGCTTCATTCAACCCCACATCCTAGGCTGTGAGAATGGGGTAGGGAGGAACCATCCGTTGCTCTACCTAATGAAGCCAAAAACCTGCTTCAGTGCAGGAAGACAAGCCTATATAGAGAATAGAGTCGGAGCCTGCACTGCATGGGGTGGAGGCAAGCAGGGGATGATTTGGGGTGCTCTGGGGTGATGCTGTTGCATTTTGGTTCTTTGATACTAACAGACCTATCAGTGTACGACCCCTTTGCATCATGGTGAAAAGGAGGCTATGCTCTGCTATTTATCATCGACTTTTTATTATTGTTATCTGTCCCTTCTTAAAGAACACCCATAATGTGTTTAGTGCAGTATAGTAACAGAGAGGGACACCAGAGCGACTGTCATAAAAGAGGCTGTTATATTCACAGATCCCCAGAATCACACAAAGAGGCCCCAGAACTGGTCAGGAGGGAGAGATTAAAAAAAAAAAAAAAAAAAAAGGCAGAGCCTTTACTGTATTTTTGCACGAAGCAGGGGGAAGTAGACTCAAGATCACCATTTTGGGCAGTTTCAGTGGGCTCTGCATCCCAGTGCCATCTCCCATTTTCTGTCACCTGCAGTCAGACGGTCAATAAGAACCCAGTAATAATAAGATATAATAAGAGTTTAGGCTCTGGGCCATGAGTCAGATGGATTACATACGAAAGGTGTGCTCACTGGCAAGTTATTTGCTATATCCAGGAGTTAGCAGCCATGGGATTAACAAGGCTGTGGACTTCAAAATGTATCAGAATAAAAGAAAAATACTTGGACTGGGGCTGTAACTCACTCGCAGAGTGCTTGCCTAGCACAAAGTCCCGGGTCCCATTCCAGGACTGCATAACCTGGGGGTGGCTCACACTTACCAGCCTAGTGTTTGGAGGGTGAAGTGGGAGGAGCTTAAAATTAGCCTCAACCATACAGCAAGTCTGAGGCCAGTCTGGGCTACATGAGACCCTACCTAAAGAGAACAAAAGAGGGAAAGAAGAAGGGCTGGAGAGATGGCTCAGAGGTTAAGAGCATTGCCTGTTCTTCCAAAGGTCCTGAGTTCAATTCCCAGCAACCACATGGTGGCTCACAATAATCTGTAATGGGGTCTGGTGCCCTCTTCTGGCCTGCAGGCATACACACAGACAAAATATTGTATACATAATAAATAAATATAAAATTTTAAAAAAAAGAGGAAGAGAAGAAAGAAAAAAAAGAGCTTCCACAATCCTGAATGTCCACTCTCATACTCCTTCCCCCTAACCAAACCCATCTAAAATATTATACATATATAAATTGTATATAGTATAACTCTACATCTATAATTATATATGCATTGTCGATACTATATTAACATATGCATTAACCCATGCATATTCCTAGAAAAATAATACCCTTTCAAACTCTACAGTGCATTTTGTATGTGTACTTGACTTCAGGTGATGTGCATAGTTTCCAGTACCACATCTGGAAGACCCTTCTGGGTTGCATTTGGCACATATGCAGCATCCAGCCAGCATGCAATATTGCTTAGGATGTATTTGATTATGCTCCCCTCTTAGGCTGTTCCAATTGCCGTCAGTGCCAGTAGGCTAATTGAGAAAAAGTATCTGTCCTCACATGCTGTAGTGTGTGTGTGTGTGTGTGTGTGTGTGTGTGTGAGAGAGAGAGAGAGAGAGAGAGAGAGAGAGAGAGAGAGAGAGAGAGAGAGAGAGAGAGAGAGCGTGTGTGAACTCTGGCACGTCTGTTGAGGTCAGAGGACAGCTCACAGGGACTCAGTTCTCTCCTTCTGCTATGTGGGCTTGGGGGAACCAAACTCAGATCTTCAGTCTTGGTGACAAGTGCCTGTACTCTGAGTCATCTTCCTGCCCCAGAACCTTCTTTTATTTTATTTGATGTGGGTAGGGCTTCACTATGTAGTCCTAGTTGACCTGGATTCACTTTGTAGACCAGGCTAGCCTAGAATTCACGGAGATCTGCCTGCCCCCGCCCCGGCCCTGCCCCTGCCCCTGCCGCTGCCCCTGCCCCTGGCCCTGGCCCTGCCCCGGCCCTGCCCCTGCCCCTGCCCCTGCCGCTGCTCCTGCCCCTGCTTCTGGCCCTGCCCCTGCCCCTGCCCCTGCCCCTGCCCCTGCCCCTGCCCCTGCCCTTGCTCCTGCCCCTGCCTCTGTCTCCTGGAGTGCCATGACTAAAGGCATATGCACCACACCCAGCAAGAGACTTATTTTAAAGACCATTCAACATCTCCTTCATTTAGATAGAAAAATTAATTCATCAAAATGTCAGTGAACCCAAAGCATAGAAAATAGTACAAAAGCTGTGTGTATGAAGTGAGAACTGTATTTAACAGGGACGTCCGAAGGAAGCATAGCAGTTGGGAAACAGGGACCACCCGGCTTGTGGAGGGCGAAGGAAAGGATTCTTGGTGCTGTCCTAGAGTCAGAAGCATCTCTTGGACCCTGTGAACTCGAACAATAAAGGCCAGGCAAGACTGGACTCCAGTGTGTTGACACTCAAATGTGTCAATCAGTCTCACACCCAGCAAGCAAGCCCTAGGGCTCCCACAACACTACAGCCTTGCCTCACAGTATCTACAGAGATTTAAAAAAAACAAAAACAAAAACAAAAACAACCTATCTAAATGATGCAAGAAGGGACCGGGACCATAGAGATGACTTAGCAGTTAGGAGCACTGGCTGCTCTTCCAGAGGACAGGAGTTTGATTCCTACATAGCAGCTCACAGGCAGCTGTGACTCCAGTTCCAGGGGATCTGATGCCCTCTTCTGGCCTCCAGACACCACATGCATGTGGCACACATACACATATGCAGGCAAAACACTCATACACAGTAAGTTTTTTAAAAAGACAAGAAGAAGTAAAACCATGTGAGATCTCTATCAATTAAAGAAACATATAGTTCATCATTTAAAGTTTTCCCACATTAAAAACTTCAAGTCCGGATAGTGATTTCTTTCAAACACTTAAGAAAGAAATAAAACCGCTCCAGCATAATCTAAGGGGGAAAAGAGAGAAAACCACCTCAGCATAACCTAAGGGGAAAAGAGAGAAAACCACCTCAGCATAATCTAAGGGAGAAAGAGAGAAAACCACCCCAGCATAATCTAAGGGGAAAAGAAAGAAAACCTCCCCAGAATAATTTAAGGGGGAAAGAGAGGAAACCACCCCCAGCATAATCTAAGGGGAAAGAGAGAAAAACATCCCAGCGTAATCTAAGGGAGGAAGAGAGAAAAACCCTCTCGTTTTCTGAAATCAAACTTACCTCGAGATTAGGGAGAGAGAGAGAGAGAGAGAGAGAGAGAGAGAGAGAGAGAGAGAGAGAGAGAGAGAGAGAGAGAGAGGTAGAAAACAAAACTATATACCAATAGCCCTCATAAAAAAATAAAAATTCTTAGTTAATCCTTGGCAAATCTAACACAAAAATAATATTTACTTATTCAAGGAGTTCATCCCAGGAATTCAATACTGGCTTAACATTCAAAAAATTACAACTGTAATTCACCATATTAAGAGAATTAAAGAGAAACCTTGTGTGATTGTCTCAAGAGATGCAGAAAAACTATTTGGTGAAATTCTGTTCACATATGCATGGAGATATTTAAGCAGCAACCTGATAAACAAAGTCTGTGGGAAGTCCATGGCTCATATCATGATCAATGGTAAGAAATTAAATGCTTGTTTTCTTTTTTTTTTATGCTTGTTTTCAAAATCAGTAAAAAGATGACATCCACCTTCATCTCTTCTGTAAACTGCCGAATCCTGGAATTCTGCTCCAATCAATTAAGAAGAAAACTCACTGGGGCATACATGCACACACACAAATACACACACCTACACATATGCACATATGTACAGGCATACATGCACATATATGCACATCTACACACGCACATGAAAACACACATGTATGCAAAGCTACACACATGCACATACATGCACATACAGCTTCACATACACACAGGTACATGCACACACACACACACAAATTATCTTCATTCATAGAAAATATCTTCACAAATGTTTCTAAGGAGTTAGAAATCCAAATCACTCTACAATCCCAGCCCTCAGGAGGCTGAAGCAGGAGAATCGTGAGCCAAAGGGGCTAGCCTGGGTTATAGTGAGATCTGGCTTTACCACTGCTGCTCTGTTGCAGCTGTTGATATATATACACATGCAGTTCCTGGGACTAATAAATAAGTGCGCTTAACAATGTTACAGCATATGAAACATGTTCAAAAACTCAGGGTCTCAGTGGGAAGAGCGATTGCTGTTCAAGTTTGGATTCCAGTCTGTGTTAATCTGAGCACAGTGGACGGACCTGTAGCGCCAGCACTGCACTGGAGAAGGGAGAGACGGGCAGATTGCAGGAGGCTTGCTGCCCAACCAGTGTAACTGAAAGGGCAAGTTCCCGGTTCAGTGAGAGACTGCCTCAAAATCAAGGTGGGGAACAACAGGACTCACTCCATATCGACCTCCGGCCTCCAGACATGTGCACACTTGTCTCTCACACACTTGTCACACATATGCATACAACACATGTACACACGAGCCCTTTTATTTTTTTTTTGCAACAATCTTGCTGTGTAACCCACTCTGCCCTCAAAACGGGTATCCTCCTGCCTCAGCTTCCTAAATGCTGGCATTACAACCATGTACTACTGTGCCCGGCATCAGTCTTAGTTTTATAAATGCCAACAAATAACTGAAGTGTGGAATTTTAGAAGAGTTTCACAACAGCTTGAAAAGTGTAAGGTGCTAGGAAATAATCACAACAAAAATGCATGGGGAAACCTGCACGATGAAAACTGCACACAGCTGCATGGGAAACATGCATGATGAAAACTGCACACAGCTGCATGGGAAACATGCATGATGAAAACAACTGCACACAGCTGGGAAGGCTTAGCCGGTCTAGGTAAATAAGGACTGCACGACAGTGACGGGCAGATTCAGGATTGTAGAGACGCCACTCTCCTCCCAAACTGATCTGCGGACTGTGTTGATAAACTCACAGGTTTCTTCAAGGAGCCTTCTTTGGCTTTGCTTTGTTTTGTTTGACAGAAATTGAAAAGTTGACTCTAAAATTTACATTATAAGAGGAAAAGATGCTAGATATGCCGAGTTCCAGAGGGAAACCGTTTTCCTTAAAGAAAGGGCTCTCTACATACCCCTAGCTGTCCTAGAACTTGCTAAGTATACAGGCTGGCCTTGAGCCCACAGAGTGCTGGGACTAAATGTCTCTACCTCCTGCATGCTAGGACTAAATGCAGGTGCTACCATGCCTGGCTCAGGATAAAAATTTTACCAACCTTTTGGTAATCAGTGATTTGTTAGGAAAACAAAAAAACACTAGCCACAAAAGAAAAAAACTGAGAAAGAAGGCTTGCTCAGATTTAAAAATACTGTATTATATCAGGCCCCATTAAAGGCATTAGGGCCATAGCTAACTGGTGGAGTGTTTGCCCAGTATGCAGAGTCTGGGTTCAGTCTCCAGCTCTGGGAGGGGAGAGGGGCCTTATCTACAACACAAAAAGTCACACTCCAAGGCCTGTCACAGTGGAGACGTCAAAGGTAAGTCTACCAAGGCCGGAACTCAGGGAACGTTCAGCTGGTGGAAGGAGACCCTACCTGGCAGCCTCTTGACTTAGTTTTCCCTCGATTCTCTGGTTCAGAGTCGTCCTGAGGATTCAGCTATCACTCTGCAAAGGTTCCAGGGCTCTAAGTAGTATGAGCTCATTCATCCCCACTCGGCAGAGATAATGACGCCACAGCGGGGATAGCCCTGGACTCAGAAAGGGGAGCAATGGAGCCCTTGATCTCCATGTACAGGTTGCTAGTGTGAGTGTGTGTGTGTGTGTGTGTGTGTGTGTGTGTGTGTGTGTGTTTGAGAGAGAGAGAGAGAGAGAGAGAGAGAGAGAGAGAGAGAGACAGAGACAGAGAGAGACAGAGAGAGACAGAGAGAGCCACATGCTTCCATTATGTAGGATTCCGGGGATGGAACTCAGGCCGTCCAACTTGGCGGCAAGCGTTTTTACCTACTGAGCCATCTCATCAGCCTTGAAATACTTCTCAGCTTTTAGGAACTTTATTTTTATTCTATCTTTTCCTCCTTTACTCAAGTGTCTGCAAAGAAGCTCAGGACCACTCAGTGATGGCTCAAACCCACCCTGTGGCCTGTGCCCGGGAGCTGCTGACCAGCCTTCAGTAGGGAACTGTTGGACGGGTACAGAGGTCACCTGCACACCCTCAGACCAGCCAGGCACTTCTGGCCGAGCAGTAGTGACCTCGGGAGTTAGTGTGGTCCATTCGCCCTGAAATTCCTCCTTGGTCACAGACTACTCAGCAGCAGCCTGTCCCTCCTCAGTCTCCTCCTGGTTTCTATAGGTAAAGATCAAGCATAAACTCCCATGGATGCTCTCAGGAGATAGTGCAGAGTGCTTCCCGGGCCAGCATCCGCCACATCAGAGCCACTGAGTGAACTCCCTTGCACAGGATGGCAATGGCTGTTGCAGAGAGTCCGCGTTGCTCAGAACAATGGCAGGCAGGTTGGCCATAAGATGCCTGTGAGGGGGATGGTGGCCAGCCCTGGGATCAGTCACCACTAGAAGCCATAGCTCCCTGAAGACTTCTTGGATCTAGTTAGTAAAGGTCCCTGAAGTAAAGCAACCATCAGTTGGAGCGGCTCCAGGGGCAGCCGCAAACTTCACTATGGTTCGCTGGCCTGTGTTCCCGGTGCAGATGGCGCTAACATCCGCAGGGTTCTCAATGGCGATGGTAGCCAGAGCGCAAGCAGCAGCTCCTCCCAGGCCCTCTTCAGATCATGATGCAGAAAGCATCCCTTTTCCTTTTGTAGATGGGCCGCTCCATCTGAAAGTCAAGGCTGGTGCTACCTAAGTGGGTTCCTGTGGCAAGGAATTTGAGGACATCCTTCTCCTTCATCTGCAGGGCTCCAAGGGCTCCGGACATTGTGGAAGTTTCCCTTTATGTATGTTACGACGGGAATCAGGAACAACGCCATATGAACCTGTCCCTGGGCAGCACAGCAAGCCTGAACTATATTTTTTGAAAGCAATGTTAATGGCGTTTGTTGATTCATAACCAGGATATGAAAGTTAATTACCTTGAGCATGTTGGTTACAAGTGAGAGGAAGTCAGTTTAGTCAATGGGAAGACAGCTGGCCTCTGAAGCAGCTTGCCCCGAAGCTCCATGACTACAAGGGCAGCTGGAGGCTGGTCTCAGGAACAGCCCTCTAACCCCACCTCTCACCCCACTCCCACCTCACCCGTACCAGCTCTCGGACACTTTGTAGGTGAGCTCCATTTCCACCTGGTCCCACTGCACCCAGAGAGGCAGGAGAAGGGGGTTTTATTCAGGAACAGCAACAGCCACCCAAGAGTCTCACACAGCCACTTAGTCACACGAGCGCATTTCCCACAGCCTACGACAAGGTGAGAAAGTCTCCAGCTGCTGTATGACTCAGGCCAGCCCTTCTCTGCAGCTTAGCGGTGTGAAGGAATACCAGCATAAAACCCAAGTTCCCTGCATCCATCCGATGCTAACACTACCGTGTCCATTGCCGCTCCCTCCCAAGAGCACCCAATGCAGGGCCACAGCCTAAACCAGACTTAGTCATTTGCTCCTTCATTCATTCAAAAGCCTGGACCGTAGGAGTTGCCACGGGTGAAAGAGTAGATGCAATTCCTGCTTCCAGGTTTAGAACCCAATAGCTCTTGGCACCTGAAGAAATTTCTGCCTCAAGGACCCTTCTAGAAGAGGGAGCCCCCAAGAAGAGCAGGGTGGAGACCATTGCTAGAGGGGAAATGTGCACCTTGGAAAGGCCTCCAAAAGCTCAAAACTCCTGCTTTTCCTTTGGTGCCCCAGTCCCCAGTCCCTCTGGAGGCCAAGCTGACCTATCCCTCTCCCTTGAATTGCTATATGAACATTTAAGTCTGATTAGTTATGCTGAGGGTGTAGATCCGTAGTAGAATGCTCACTTACTATGCAAAAGGCCCTGGGTTTGATTCCCAGTACTGCAAAAAATAAATAATTGGATTTGTTTTGTATTTCCTTTTTAAGTAATTAAAGTTTCTTGCTCTACGGTATTATTGCTCCCAAAGTTAAACCCACAGTCATCTGGAAGCTAATTTCTACAAAAGTTGCTTGTTAGCTAATATGGAAATGAGGGGAGGGACGGTTGTTTCAGCCAAATAGATCAGGGATTGGAAACATTCCCATCACCCAGATCATTGGTATCATGTAATAAATAAAGTCATTTTTCTTATAATAAGATTTTGTTCAGGAATAACAATGGAGTCCCCTTTTCTTCGGTTATTGAGCACTCTCAATCTCTGAGGGCAGTGAAATCTCAGGATTTGAGCCGCAGTTTTCAATGCATTCATCTCAGAATGCAGTGCGAGAGGGCTTTCATGCCTTTTGTTGTACCGATGCTGTTGTGTGGGGAACAGGACAGGAAGATCTTAGCTCCTACTCCTTCGTGCCTGTCATTCAGTCCTCCCTCCTCTCGTTTAAATTAGGATGCGTCAACCCCTTCTGCATTTCCCAAAGGACCAATGATGTTCAACCCAGGAACACAGCAGAGACGAACATATACTCAGAAATGTGTCCACATTTATAATCAATTTATATGAAAGAAAAAGCCACGCTTTGTTTCACCCTAACAAAAGGAGTGCCTGTTAGAGAATTCCTTTAAGATACATTAAAGGCTGTGTTAAATCAAAGTATCACATTGCTCATGGATATATACAACTATTACATGTGACTCTGAAGCAAAAATGATAACTTTAAAAAAGGAAATTTAAAAAAATCACATTTCTTTATATTAAAGTAACAAAGATTCAATTTATATACAGCACCTGAAGGGAGTGTCTATGTGTAACTACAGTCACACCAGCACCTGAAGGGCGTGTCTATGTGTAACTATAGTCACACCAGCACCTGAAGGGCGTGTCTATGTGTAACTACAGTCACACCAGCACCTGGAGGGCATGTCTATGTGTAACTACAGTCACACCAGCACCTGGAGGGTGTGTCTATGTCTAACAACGGTCACACTTGTAAAGATTGGATAGCGAATTCTATTCAAGACACCAAAACTCTTGCTGTAACATCTTTCATTCTTAGGGAGAGTCTGTTTGGGGTGGGGGGGGCACCTGAGCCCCAGACTTCTTTCCAAGTCTGTGGTGAATCCCTACATTCGCTGATCACCCTTCAGGTTTTGGATTCAATTTAACAATTGGCTGGTGGCAGTTGCAGGGAAACATGGCCCAGCAGACTGGAAATTTACAAAGCTCCTGGAAAAGCTATTTGCTAAGCTTGTGTCAACTCTGCCTGACTAGGCTGCTGCCTCACAGTGCCTGAGGTGCAGATGGCGCTCCTGACCCAAAGCCAGGGCTGGCTGCACCCTGCACAACACAGAGCCCTCCCTCCAGCCAACAAGGCAGCTCCTCTTGCAAGGTGCCGGCACCCCACACCAGCCACTCCAGGGTGGCAGCAGTGACGCAGGCATGGTGGTAGAGAAGGGTCCAGGAAGAAGGGCTTCTTCTGCCGTTGTCTTTACTGCAGCACATCCTGGCACGGACCTGGGAGAAGCATGCTTCCCCAGCAACATCAAAAACCAACAGAAAATCCCTAGTTACCCCCCAGAATGTACACCTCCCTCCAGTGACACAAAGCCTTCCGCCATCACACTCAAATGCTGTCACCCGTCTAATTTGGCATCTCTGACCCCTGTCTGGGTCTCCCTGTCTTCCTGGACTTGGACAGAACTTTATCTTCCAACAACAAGAAGCTTCCGTGGTCCCTCGTACAGTTCAGATTAGTGACGTCACTACTTAACCTTGAGCTGTGCAAAGGCTGGGTCACACATTCATGCAAGCAAGGCTCAGTGAGCAGCTACTAAGTTCTGTGTGCGAGGGAAACCGCTGTGAGAAAGTCTTGCATCGGTGAGTGATATTAACAGACTCCTGCCTCTGAGAGGGTCCATCTAGCCAGATCAATGAACAGATACGTAAGGGAAAGAGGGAGAGGGAGAGGCTCGCAAGAGCAGACTCATCCAGTCCCAGGGCTCCAGAGCACAGCTGATGTCTGGATGGAAGCCTGAAAGATGAATGGGCCTTCAGCAGGTCCAGAGGCCCTGAGTCAGGGACATGGAGCGGGCACTGGACACACAGGAGGCCAGAACTCCCGGGGACAGTATCCCAGAGCACTGGAGCAAGTGCTGGCAGAAGATACGACTAGATTCTTTTGGGCTTTTCATTTTGCTTTGTGTATGCTTTAAGTTTTTTAGTGTGGGTGTTTTCTGTCTTACAGAGTATTGTTTTGTCCTCTGTGTAAGACCCCCCCATGGAGGCGGGTCTTCTATCAATCTGTTGATTTCATTCGTTAATTAATAAAGAAAACTGCTTGGCCTGATAGGTTAGAACATAGGTGGGTGGAGTAGACAGAACAGAATGCTGGGAAGAAGGGAAGTGAGTCAGATGCTAGAATCTTCCCGGTAACCCACCCCTCGTGGTGTTACACACATTACTAAATATGGGTTAATCAAAATGTGAGAGTTAGCCAGTAAGAGGCTGAAGCTAATGGGCCAAGCAGTGTTTAAATGAATACTATTTGTTTTTGTTTTGGTTTGGTTTGGTTTTTTTTTTTTTGGTTTTTCGAGACAGGGTTTCTCTGTGGCTTTGGAGCCTGTCCTGGAACTAGCTCTGTAGACCAGGCTGGTCTCGAACTCATAGAGATCTGCCTGCCTCTGCCTCCCAAGTGCTGGGATTAAAGGCATGCGCCACCATCGCCCGGCGTTTAAATGAATACTATTTGTGTTGTTATTTTGGGGCATAAGCTAGCCAGGCGGCCGGGAGCCGGGCGGGACGAAAAGCAGGAATGCAGCCCACTGCTCGCGTCCTCACTACACCCCCCTTTTTTTTTGAGACAGGGTCTTTTGTGTCCCAAGCTGGCCTCAAGTTTACTATGTAGCAGAGGATGACTTTGAACTTCTGACTCTCCTGCCTCCACCTCCCAAATTTAAGCCATCACACCAGGTCTATGTGGTGCTGGGGATTAAACACAGGGTTTCAAACGTGAGGCGCTCTACCCATTGAGCCACACTCCATCCCAAGATCCAATTCTTTTTTTTTTTAAAGACTTATTTATTTATTACTTATACAGTGTTCTGCTTGCATGTATACTTGCTGACCAGAAGAGGGCACCAGATCTCATTACAGATGGTTGTGAGCCACCATGTGGTTGCTGGGAACTGAACTCAGGACCTCTGGAAGAGCAGTCAGTGCTCTTAACCTCTGAGCCATCTCTCCAGCCCCCCAAGATCCAATTCTTAACATGAAGTTTCAAACGATATTCAAGTATGCCCCACATTCCTTTTTTTCAAATAACTGTATTTGGTGAAGTAAATGTCATCCCATCTCCCCTGGCTTTGGAGAAGTGACAGGGATCCCCACTCCTGTGTGGTGAGGAGGGGGGGCTAGGGGAAAGGAGCCAATTTGCAGTCATTTTAGAATTCACAGGAGGGCATTTCTTAGAATTCAGCTTCCTTGAACTTACAGACAAAATTCAGTACCCAGAACCCCATCTGCTTCTCAGAGCTCCTTCCCTTTTGACTTACAAGACACAACCCTCTCCCTCTCCCCTCCTGCCATTCAGCTTCTCACGGGCCCTGGGAGGTCTCAGGGCTCATCCCCAAGGTCCCTTCTATGCTCACCCTTCTTTAACTTATCTCTCCAGTGACCGGCGTGTGGCTGTTTCTTCCAATGTGCAGACCCAGCTGAAGCAGCCCTTGCTGGTTCTGAGGAAGGCCTGCCAATTGCTGTTTGGGACTTAGCATCCAAAACTCATTCCTGTTCATAGCAAATTCGCCTTCTTGCAGGTGTGTGTCACCCACAGAGAATGGAGATAGCTCAGTCGATGAAAGGCCCATTCAGACTCAGTCCAGATCTCCCCAGGTGGCGACTGTAACAGCAGACCCCAGAAACCACGGCTGAAGCATCTGGAACACAAGATGTCACACCCTGGGATCAACAGCTGCAGCAGAAGCAGTGGCTGCCTCTAGGGTGTGCCCCTGGCCTCCTTCCTGAGCATACTGCTTCCTGTGTTCACACCACCTGCCTAGGTCTGAAGGCTTCACTATCTGGTCAGTAAATCGTTTTCTGCTTAAATAAACAAGAACTGGGATCCACTCTAATTAATAGAGGGTTTCTGTCTATTCTGTTGCCTCAGGGATGGATCCAAAGCTTCATCTAAACCAGAGAATTCTGAGGTATGGTCCTCAGGGACCTAGCTGGAGAACAAAGCAAGTCATAAGGTCTAAAGAATCAAGACAATTTTTCGTTTTTGGTTTGGTTTGACTTTGTTGTTGTTGTTGTTTGTTTGTTTGTTTGTTTTGTTTCGTTTTGAGACAAAGTTTCTCTGTGTAACAGTCCTGGCTGTCCTGGAACTCACTTTGCCGACCAGGTTGGCCTCAAACTCACAGAGTTCCTCCTGCCTCTTTCCTCCACCACTGCAAGTGCTGGGATTAAAGGCATGGATCATCACGCCCGGAATCAAGACAAATTCTTAACATTAATGAGATATTCTTTATCTGCCTTTCCCTCCAATGCTGACATTTCCCCTGAGAACACAAAGTAAGTGAACACCGAGTGGAAGATTTAAGTCTCAGCGCAAACCGAAGCTGTGGCGTCCAGTGTGGGGGCAGCATCTCACCTCCACACCCTCACAAAAGTACAACCAGTTTCATTTAAGACTAGTATTTGACAGGGAGAGCACTAGGCAGGGGAGCTAGGGAGATGTCTCCATTGGTAAGCTGCTTGCCATGCAAGTATGAGGACCTGTATTCAGCTCCCAGCACCCACACAAAAAGCTGGGCATTGCAGTGTGTACCTTGAATACCAGCACTTATGAGGTAGAGATAGACAGTCCAGACAGTCCAGCTGAGTCAGAGAGTTCCAAGCTCAGTGAAAGACCCTGCTTCAAAAAGCAAGGAGGAGAAATGACTGGGGAAGAACCTGATGGTGACTTCTGTGCACGTGCACACATAAGGGCACATGACTTCTGTGCACGTGCACACATAAGGGCACATGACTTCTGTGCACGTGCACACATAAGGGCACAAACAAGCACACCACAACCAGGAATATAGATCTGTGAAAGAGGGATACAGTGGTGTTTGGGACATGGTTCTCTAGAGGGACAGAACCAACAGAATGGGTTTATGCTATAAAAAGGGGATTTATTAAACTGACATACACAATAGAGGCAGGGCTATCAGCAATGTGTGCTGGAGAAGCCAAGAATCCAGGTGATGTGGCATCCATGTGTCTGGATGCCTCAGCAGTCCCAGACTGGTGCTGAGCCTGGATTCTCCTGAGGAGTTGCTGGCGTTTGAGTCCATGTTGGAAAACCTGAGAAGGTAGAGTCTGATGGCAACACAGATAGCAACAGGTACTGATGCAGTCACCCAGGAAGAAGTGAGGACAGGCAGGCTCACACAGGGCTTTTATAGATGGATCACCCACTGAGGACAGCCTCCCTACTTCAGCTAATCCCCTTTGGGGACATCCTCACAGATACATCCAGAGGTGTGCCTCCTAGGTGATTCTGACTCCTACCAAGTTGACGTTCAAGACCAGCCTTCACAAGCAGTGCACACCAGGGGTCCCAGCCACTCCAGGTGCTGAGGCTGAACAGGAGTTCCACTCAGCCCAAATAACAGTGCAAACCTATCGATAAAATACAACAGCCTTTTTTAAAAAGTGTTTTTAAGGTTTTTTTTATTTTATGTATCTGAGTGTTCGATTGAGTCTATGCATTATGCATCACTATGAAGTCAGAAAAAGGTGTTGGATCCCCTGGAACTGGAGGTCCAAATGGTTTTAACCCACCTTGTGGGTGCTGGGAACTGAACCAGGTCCTCTGCAAGAGCATTAAATACTCTTAACCACTAAGTCATCTCTCCAGCCCCCTAAAATATACTTTTTTAAATAGTAAACATTAATTGTATTAAGCCTTGACCCTCAATGTGCATCGTTCTGAAATGTAGCTTACTCCAAGCAAAGAATTTGTGTCATGGTTTGGGTTGGCAAATGAACATCACTTTCTTCATAGGTTGCCATTTATACTCAAAATAATGACTGATTAAAAGAATAGCCATGAGTATTTAGAATTAAAGGTTTGAATGACAATGTTCTAGAAATGAGTCTATCCTTCCTATGGTAATCGCATTTGTTCCCAACACACACAACTACCCTCTGGACCTGGGTAGGCCCCTGGATGGGGAAGGAGGCCATGGTAGAAGCAACCTTACATTCTCATCCCCAATCCTAGGAGCCAACACCAAAGACTGCCCTCTCATGAAGACCAGAGACCTCCCATCAAGTATATTTCTTGATACAAGGTTTCCCTTGGCTAGGCAACAGAGGATAACCTTGAACTCTGATCTCTGGAGCTCTAGAACCACGTGTCTGTGCCACCACTCCCAGTCTATTCAGTACTGGGACTCAAGCCCAGAGCTCTGTGCACGGCAGCCAGATACTCCACAGACTGATTCACACCACCAGCCCCTGGAATTCTGTGACAGCAGACAGCTCGCCCCGCAAGCCCTCACCAGGTATTTTTATTTGCCCCTTAGCCCTTCTGTAGCTTTGAATTTTTGCATCTGTTTGGGGCAGGATGGAGGGGGGAAAGTTGCTCCCAGAAACCCAAATACATAAGAGGAGAAAAGCAAAGTCTAGCTGCCCCTGCTGTCCAGAGCCCTGGCTGTCAGATGGTCCCCTTACACATCCGATTGCAGCCCCTCTTTCAGGGGGTGCTCCGAGCCCTTCATCTCATGCACAGCCATGTTCCGGTGTAGCTCCTTCCACCTGGAATCCACCACCTGCTTTTAGCTCAGGTCTCACTGAACTTGAGTGTCACCTTCTCAAGGAGTCCCCATGAGTGGCCCAATGGAAAAAAAGATCACACAGAGCCTTGCTCTTCCTCCACGACATAGCATCATTTGAATTGTATATTTACATATGTTGGCCTGGTTATGATTTGGCTCTGTCAGTGGACCATAGCCACCAGGAGGCAGGAATCTTGTCCGTGCCACTCAGTTCTGTTTGCCCCAAAGAGCTCAAAGTGTTGATTGATTGGTTGATTTTGGGGTTTTTTTTCGAGACAGGGTTTCTCTGCAACTTTAGAGCCTGTCCTGGAAAAGTGTTGATTTATTGAACAAAGACTGATACTATTATCCTTTCTAGACCTGATTTTTTGGTTTTTTGTTTGTTTTTTTTCTTTTCCATTTTCTTTTTTAGGAATCTCAAGGTTCCAATAGGATAACTTTGTTTTTTATTGATTTTAGTGTTGTTATATTTATGTATTTAATTTTATATGTATGGGCGTTTGGCCTGTATGTGCAGCTGCTGGGACTCAAGCCCTGGTCCTCTGGAAGAACAGCCAGTTCTGTTAACCACTGAGCCATTTCTTCAAGCCCTAGATCTGTTTTTCTAATGTCAGCATTTAAAGACATAAAAAAAAATCCCTCTAAACCCGCTTCAGCTGCATTCCAGAAACTTTGTTACATTGTATTTGCATTATCACTTCCGCAGAAGCATTTTCTAACTTCCTCTTGATTTCCCTAGGGACCTGCAGGTTCTTTAGGAGTAGGCAGTTCAGATTTTGTATTGTTGGTTGCTGGCTTATGAGAGCACGCCGTACATGCTCCACAGGTTTTATGGTTGACCTTATGGTCTGTCTTGTGGGATCATAGCATACCCATCTAGAAAGCATTCAAATTCTAAAGATAGGAGCCGAGCAGTGGTGGCGCACGCCTTTAATCCCAGCACTTGGGAGGCAGAGGCAGGCGGATCTCTGTGAGTTCAAGGCCAGCCTGGTCTACAAGAACTAGTTCCAGGACAGGCTCTAGAAACTACAGCAAAACCTGTCTCAAAAAAAAAATTGAAGATAGAAGGTGTGATGTTCCAATTAATTAGGACAAAGTATTTGATAGCATTGCTCAGATTCTTTAATCTTGTTTTTTTTTCTAGTTTCCCTGTTGGTTCCTGAAAGGGGAGATTGATGTCGCCTGGTGTTTGAAGCTGTTAGGAGGTACACACTTATGTTTACTGTTTTAATGGTGCTTTGATCATCTCCTCATTATGAAAGCTCTTGCCTTTGTCTCTGATAGTGTTTTTTTGCCTTGAAGTCTGTCTTCTCTGTTTGTGCCTCTTACGGCTGAGGCAAAATGGCCTCCTTTAAACTTTCCGATGCTCCGCGGTGCTCTCCCGCTCTCTCATCTCAGCACAAAGCTGAACCGATCACAAAAGCAGCAAGAACCAAAGAGATTACTTCCCCTAGTGCAGACAAGAGAGGGGTACCCAAAAGGCTGGTCCATACCCCACTTCTGTCTCTGCTCCGGTGATCTGTCCCCAAAGGGCCAAACTGTGCAGCCTGACCCCTCTCCAGGTTTTGTTCCGAAAGCAATTCCAGCCATTTCCGACATTTTTATGCTTATGATTTTACCAAACTCAGGACTTTCAATAATGCATGGAAAGGAGAACGGTTTCATGGCTAATAAAGCAGGCTGGAAGACAGACTTTTTGACGAGCGCATACCTGTGAACACAACCAAAGAGGCTTTAGCCAGCTTCTCCATCTAGCAGAGGTTCAGGGGAGAAGCTCACAGCAGTCTGAGGAAATTAGGCATCAGCTGAGCTGTGATTGTTTTTTCTTCTGAGCAAGCCTTTCATGCTGGGGAAATAGCTGGCAATATAGATTTTTATAAACTGCAACGCAGACAATACACAGGGATTCCCCTGAATGTTGATGCTAAAAGTTAGGGAGTTGTTGCTTCTCAATTGCCGTGGTTTGATTGCTGGAGGAGCTTCTTATAAGCTTTACATCGCTGTCAGCCTTTTGGAAATCTCCAAAAGCCATACTGGATGTTTATGATCCAGACAAGTGTATTAATACATACCAGCAAATCCAGCACTCAGAAGGGAGAGGCAGGAGGATCAGAAGTTCAAGGCTAGCATCAGCTACATAGCAAGCCCGGGGCAACCTGAACTATAGGGCACCCTGTCTCAAACAACAATAAATACTTGGACCTTAGACATAATAACCTGCTATTGTTGGCATCCCCATGAATGCTGTTTGAGCAGTTACATAGATGGAATCAGAGAGACACAAAAGGCCTGAAACAGTAGCAGCTCGCCCCCATTCCCTTGAGGAATTTTCTTCAAAGGGCTCCAGGCCACATCTACATGTGCAACACTAAAATTCATTCCACACTGGAACATGTGTGTTTAGACATTTAACGGCATTAGACTTTGGTCTCCATTACATGGCAAATACCCCCCCCCCCCCCGCCGCCTTTGGTCCTTTGCTCTTTCTAGGTACCTCTAATTGTTTTCCATTAGTGACCAAAGCAGATGATGCCAAATCTCCACACAGCTCCAGCTATCACCTGTCTGTCTCAATAACACATTTCTCTCTCTGCTCCAGGTCATCCCCACTGGTCTCCGATTAAATAAAATCTGAAGGCACTGCTTAATTCTCCGTGTCAATTTGATTAGGCCGTGGGATGCCCAGATGCCTAGTAAGACATTATTCCTGGGTTTGTCTGCCAGAGTGTTTCCAGAGGAGACTAGCACTTTAATAAGAAGGCCCCGCATGCCAGTTATGAGTGGGTAGTTGGGGAGCAGAACTGACAGGATGAACATATGTGCATCACAGTGCCTGGCAGGCTATGGTCCAGGTAGTGCAAGAATGGCTGCCTCCCGACAGGAATGCCGAGAATCTGGGAGTTGTTCAGCCCATGAAGCTGAGGTCTCAGCAGCCCCAATCTGGACATCTGGTGGATCCCCGTAAATAGAGACTGTTCGTTTGTTTCCCAGTCACCCAGACCCGAATAATCACATAGAAACTATATTAATTACAACACCATTTGCCCAATGTCTCAGGCATATTTCTAGCTAGTTCTTACATCTTAAATTAACCCATTTCTATTAATTTGTGTATCGCCACAAGGCTGTGGCCTAACGGTAATGTTCTGGCGTGTCCTTCTCCTTCAGCATGGTGTCTCCTTGACTCTGCCTACTCTCTCTCTATTTCCTACCTGGCTTTACTATGCTAAACCATTTGCCAAAACAGCTTTATTCATTAACCAATAAAAGCAATACTTATACAGAAGAACTTCCCACATCATCTCTCCTTTTCTGTCTAAATAAAAAGGAAAGTTTTAACTTTAACATAGTAAAAATTACATATAAAAAAGTTATCAAGCAATATTTATAGTTACAATATTTATATCTAATTCATCTTTTATCATAACTAAGAAAAACTATAATTACATGTCTTCAACTCCATCAAAGACCCCAGAAGGATATAATATTACCTAAGTAAACAGAAAGTGCATTGTAAGCAACTTCCAAAACTCTAGAATTGACAGCGACATCTTGCTGCCTGGACAGTCACCAAAGTTTTTTTGTAACATTGGGGCATCCATCTTCAGCCTATAGGTATTATCTGAGGTTTTCTGTCCTGCCCAGTTCCCACAATTGTTAAGTTCCAAAGAAATCACACAGAGGTCTACATTAACTATAAACTGATTGGCCTAGTATCTCAGGTTTCTTATTAACTCTTACAACTTTTATTAGCCCATTATTCTTATCTGTGTTAGCCACATGGCTCAGTACCTTTTTCAGCATGAAATCACATCTTGCTTCTTCTGTGATGGAGTCACAACTGCAGAGAGAATGGGCTTTCCTTTTCCCAGAATTCTCCTGTTCTCATTAACCCGCCTCTACTTCCTATCTGGTTGTCCTGCCTATACTTCCTGCCTGGCTACTGGCCAATCAGCATTTATTTAAAATATAATTGACAGAATACAGACCATTCTCCCACACCATATAGGCTCATAGTATCTGGCAGACTTTTCAGTGAAGCAGGAAATTTGAAGATCTGTTTGCCTTGTACTGACAAAGTTCATCATTTGCTTTCTTCTGTGTCCTGAAGAATGTCTGGCAGTTCTTTCATGAAGCAGGAACCCTGAAGGACCATCTCACCTTCTTTTGGCAAGTTTAGAAGTCATTTTTCTGTGGGTCCTTCCTGTCCAGTTTACACAGCACACCATCAAGCAGTCCAGGCAAGAGCAGTTTCTTGCCCAAATGACTAGCCTTGTCACAGTGAAGGCAAACTCCATACGAGTTTCTCCAACACACATCAACCTCTCTGAAGTAGTTGGTGTTGCCAGAAGCAGATATGTCTCATTGTCAAGAAAAGTCTAAGCTCTTGAAATCTTGTAAATGCCATATTCTGTAGGTCTTTGAAGTGTTGAAGATTATTTATCTAATTGAAATATATCTCTGTATATCTGAAAACCTAACTAATGTAATTAAAAGTTTTATTAGTATAGATGACTATCTATTAATCTGTATTTCTTAACTATACATTTTTAATGAGCTGCACAAACATAATACCTTAAACAAGAGCAGAAATACATATACACAGTGCAACAAAATTGACCTTGAATTTGTGTTGGTAGACCAAGATCCATACCAATGTATTTATTTCTATATCATAACCATCTTATGTTTTTCATTAAACATCTATAATAAACCCTTTTAAATGAAAATAAACATTTATAAACAATCATTTTGGGAATTTGGGTATTGTTTTCTAAACTGCTTCCTACTGTTTATTGGGCAAAGTAGTTTTAGGGTTCACAGAGACCTTTTCGAGAGTCTTGTTCCATCAAACCACATTAACCTGGAAGGAAGGAATCCACAGGTTCTCATCTTCTGTGGAAACAAAAGCAGAACCTCTTTTCCAAAGTAACATATACTTAGACTCAAATTTTGAAGACAAGATAACTTTAAAATATCTATGTTGGTTTAGCTTAGCAGTCCCCACAATCAGTTGTCCCTCTGCAGCTAGCTCATTGACAGTCAAAAAAATTCAAAGAAAACACAATAATATACATAATTCAGACTCTGTGTATTTTCCACCTTTATGTGACTTTTTAACTCTATTACTTTTTAATATTTAATTATCTTTTCACCTTTAATCTATGACTTTCTGTATTCTTTCTTCTCTCTCATAAACTCATGCACATTTATCTAACACTATGACCCATTTAGAAGTCTTTTTCACCAGAATCTGTCTTTATTGTAAGCATTTTCTGACCAGGAGTGTCCTTTTTTAAAAAAATGCTAAGCGGAGTGTCTAGGACCAACTCCACAGTCCTGCCTGTTAGCTCCACCCAGTCCAACATGGTGGAGCCATGCCCACTGCCTCTGCAAGCCAAGCTCACTGCCCCAGCTCCAGGAATGCAGTGGTCTATGTTGCTGTTAAGCAACTAGTAGTATATTGCCCATAAACCCCATTAAAGTGCAGGACCTCCTAAAAGAGCCAGAGTTCATACTGCCAGCACAAACTAGAAAGCCATCTCTTAAAGAACCCATGCAGTTTTTGCTGCTAATGCTGGGTCAGGAAGACCTCTCTTAAAGGAGCCATGCCTTTGCCTGCCTCTCGCAAATAGAGCCCACCTGAGAAAATGCTGTTGCCAATAAGCTGTGCTTAACTCTGCTCTTTTGTGGCTAGCATTCCTTCCCAAGCTCTCTCAGGTTTTATGTGGATGTAGTTGGCCCATGTTGGTGCCATTATGGAACAAGACTCTTAATCTCAGGGTCGTGGGTTTGGGTCCCATGTTGAGCACCACTTGTAAATGGAGACTGCTGTTTTATTCCTGATCACCCAGACCTGAAAAATTATACCGAAAGTATATTAATTACAACATTGTTTGGCCAATAACTTAGACATATTCCTAGTTAGCTCTGACATCTTAAATTAACCCATTTTTATTCATCTGTATATCGTCATGAGGCTGTGGCCTACCAGTAAGATTCCAGCATCTTTCTCATTTGGCAGCTACATGGCATCTTTCTGGCTCTGATTTCTTTTTTCCTGCATCCAGTTTAGTTTTCCTGCCTATCTCTATTTTGCCCTGCCATAGGCCAAAGCAGCTTCTTTACTAACCAATGGTTATAAAATATATCCACAGCATACAGGGGAGAATCCCTGAAGAGCTGCTGCTCTTCTCTCCATCTTAGAATTCTGAAGAAACTGACAGTAACCAAATAGACCAACTTGCTAACCAGCTAGGGCAAGCAGTCAAAAAGCAAAATTTCTTTCATCCATGACCTTTTATCCAAGATACAACCAGATTTAGGTGGCTCTTCCAACTTCAAATAATCTGATCAAGAAAACAAGAAAATCCCTCTTTGGGCAGTGGTGGCACACACCTTTAATCCCAGCTCTTGGGAGGCAGAGGTAGGCAGATCTCTGAGTTCAAGGCCAGGCTGGTCTACAAAGTGAGTTCCAGTACAGCCAGATCTGTACAGAGAAACCCTGTCTCAAAAGAAAAAGAAAAAGATAGAAAACAAAAGAAAAGAAATACGGTCCCAGGGCTGGAGAGATGACTCAGTGGTTAAGAGCACTGGCTACTCTTCCAGGGAACCTGGGTTCAATTCCCAGCACCCACATGGTTTCTCCCAACAGTCTGTAACTCCAGTTATAGGGGAATCCAATGCCCTCTTCTGGCTTCCAAAGCCACTTCATTTATACATGAGGTGCAAAGTTATACATGCAGGCAAAACAAACAGACATGTATATAAAATAAAAATAAAGGCTAAAGAAAGATGGTTCTAGAAGAAAGACAGACAGACTGCAAGGATGCTGGAGAGAGAGCAGCTCTGCTGAGGATGCTATTCCTCGGCCTACAACCTGAGAGAGGGTGTGTGCGCGCGTGTGTGTATGTGTAAGTGTATATGCGTGCATGCATGAATGTGTGTGTGCATGTGCGTGTATTGCATGTGTGTACGTGTACGTGTATGCATGCATATGTGTGCATGTGTGTGTGCGTGTGTGTGCATATGTGTGCGTGTGTGGTGTATGCAGGGGTGCCTGCTGAAGACAGAAAAAGAGCACACGTAAGATAAGGACATTTAATCACTCAGCTGTTCTGCAGACTGCCTGGGGCTGGGAGTCACCCATGACTAGCCTGAATCTTCCTTGAGCCTCTTCACAGCCTCTCTGAAAGACAACAGACCCACTCATTGGCCAGAAAGGGCTGTGCCACTAACCCCTTAGCACACACTCTTCATCTCAGGAAGCCCCGAATTTAAACCGAGAGTGGGGTGAAGGAAGGGGCAGGGCAGGAAGCATGAAGGTCTTTAAGCCAAAACCAGAGTCGTCAGGCTTAGAAATCTATGTTCAGACACAGTGGGTGCCACCTGGAACCAACCAATAGCAAAAAGGCAAGAAAGCCCGAGACAACACCAGCCAGGCCTGAAAACTCTTGTAACTATGAATCAGGCTGTTTGCCTATCATGGAGTCAGGACAGCGTCTGTAGGGCGTGTCAACTGGCAAACATCCTAGGTGTGGCAGGTTTCATGCCTCTGAACCTGCTTCCTGTGTGTGAAGAATCCGCCACAGGGTGGATGATGAGAGGAAGGGCCCCTCCTTCCACCGAGGTCTGTGTGCCCCTCACCCTGTAGCCAGGGCATCTCAGGTATGTGGCACAGAGCCAACCCCTCTGCGGTGGCCCATCTTCAGGGACAGTGTGCTGCTCACGCTGAAGGGACAGCAGGTCCCGACCACATGGCCCTTGTGGTGTGTCCTGGAGAAGCGCCTGCTTGCTGCCTCCCCAACACCTGCCCCTTCTCTAAGCCTAGGCTCCAGCTTGCCTGCCAATTCGGGACAGACCTAATGCTGTTCCATTCAATTCCTCTGACCGCCCCCGTTACCCAATCTGCCGCCAAGAAGTGCCACCCATCGGCAGAAGCGGTAGATGTGAAGCAAGCGGAAAAGAGAGCCTCTGGGAAGGAAAGACAGTGACCTAGCAGAGGACTGATGGGGGCCGGGAGTGTGCCTTGATTGGGGGTGGGGGTGGGGCAGCCAATGGAAGACACAGAATGTTAAGAGACAGAGTACAAAGAAACTCAGTTCAAAGCTCGCTATTCGAAACTCCGTGGGTCAGTGCCTTCTGCGCATGCCCCCAGGGGCTGTAAGGAAAGAGGCCGACAGGGTGTGTGTGGGCAGCAGAAAAGTTGGAGAAACTCATCTTTCAGGGAAAATGTTTTAATTCAACTTTGTTTCTTCTGGTTTTTCTTATTTTCCATTTTTATATGTGTGCGGAATACATGTGTATATATATATATGAATGTTTTGCATGTATGTATGTATATTTGCATGTGAAAAGCACATGTGTAGCTGCATATGAAGGCACATATGTGTGCATGCTTGTGTGTTGAGATCTGATGTCAGGAGTCATCCTTCACGGCCATTCCACCCTGTTCTTTGAGGTAGGTTATCTCAGTCAAACCCAGAGCGCCCCCATATAGCTAAATGTGCTAGCCAGCTTCCCTTGGAAACCCCGTGTCCACCTTCCACAACTGGAATTACAGAAGGGCCACCATGCCCACCCAACATGTATGTGCGCTTTAGAGATCCTGTGACAAACACATGAACCACTGAGCCATTTCCTCAGCCCCTCAACTTCATTTTTTGTTTTGTTTTGTTTTTCGAGACAGGTTTTTCTGTAGCTTTGGAGCCTGTCCTGCAGCTAGTTCTTGTAGACCAGGCTAGCCTCGAACTCACAGAGATTCGTCCGCCTCTGCCTCCCAAGCACTGGGATTAAAGGCGTGCGCCACCACTGCCTGGCTTCAATTTTATTTCTTGATCTGTTTACTGGGCAACTGAAATCTTCCAGTTTTTCCCATTATCCATCATCATAGTCTTGAAACTCTTTTCATTAGCAATTATCCTTTCTAGTTAAATTCTTCATCAGAAAATGTTGACCATGGGCCAGGTCCTTCTATTCTAGCAAGTACAGATCTGCAGCTGGGAGCTTCCTTTTGTTACCATTGTTTCTAATCAGATTGTCTGTATTTGGTGATTCAAATTTATTCTTCAGTTATTTTTCAGTCTGACAGATTTTATCAAGTGCAATTTCCCCATTGTCAGTTTCATTTAATGATCTTTAAAACAATTTGGGTACAGTCTGATCCTTTAAAAATAATTTATTTATTATGATCCTATGTGCATTGAGTTTTTGCCTGCAGGTATGTCCATGTGAGGGAGCCAGATCCCCTAGAATGGAGTTATAGACAGTTGTGAGCTGTCATGTAGGTGCTGGGAATTGAACTCGGCTCCTCTGGAAGAGCAACCAGTGCTCTTAACCTCTAAGACAGCTCTCCAGGTTTTTTGTTTCCTGGTAAGCCCTTGAGAAAATAGGAACACAGGGCAGTGGTGGCACAAGCCTTTAATCCCATTATAGAGAAAACCCATTACAGAGTTGTACAGAGAGAAGCAGAGACAAGACCGACGTGGATAAGACGGGCCTTGTGTCATGTGTCAGGGAAGATTTCTGGGTTCTGGACCCCAGGAGGTTGTTCACCAAGGGCACTCCTTGGCTGAAACACTCTCTCTCTCTCTCTCTCTCTCTCTCTCTCTCTCTCTCTCTCTCTCTCTCTCTCTCTCTCTCTCTCCCTCCTTCCCTCCCTCCCTCCCTCCCTCGCCCCCCTCCCTCAACCCCCTCCCTCAACCCCCTCCCTTCCTCCCTCCCTGTCTCCTCTCTCTCTCTCTCTCTCATCTCTCGCGCCTCTCTCTCTCTCTCTCTCTCTCTCTCTCTCTCTCTCTCTCTCTCTCTCTCTCTCTCTCTCTCTCTCTCTCTCTCTCTCGGACTCTCTGCATCCTTCTGTCCTTCTCTACCTCCTTTTCCCAAATTCTCTGACTAGGTAGTCATGGAATTTAAAGCATGGAAAAGCAAGGGGGTTAGGTTGTTTAGCAAATGTTTTTGATACTCTGGGAAAAGCAACAGACCGAAAACAAAACAAAACTTTGTCCAGTGAGCTCTACCTGCGCGGTAAGACTTCCCCGCCGCAGCCTAAACACATGGCTGACCGAAATAAGCCCAAGTGCCTGCTCTAAAGATTGTCCAAACACTTTCAACCCCTCTGGGCTCTCCAGCAACCTCTTCAGCTCCCCTAGCGGCCTCCCAGCCGCTTTGCAGAGCACTGGCGTTCCGCTCAATTTTGTCCACCAGAGGGTGCCCGTGCTCCTCTGAAGAAGGACGCAGCCGTGTCTGTGAGAATGCCACCCTGAATTTCAAGGAGGCTAAAGCAGGAGGCTGCAATAATTTTATAAGTGCAGCTTCCTTCAATAGCATAAATTTGCCTATACATGCAGCCTAAGGGTTTTTACATTGAAACTATTTCATATCCCTTGTGGCAGAACCTTAAAGTCCTCATCGCTATCATCATCATCAAAATGACAATAAACAACCACAATGATGGTTGTGGTTTAATTGTAATGGTCTCTAGCCCCCTACGGGTTTCTGGCCCAGAATAATCGGCTGTTTCTCACAGGTTACCAGCCTTCAAATAACCTCTCCCTCAGGGACTTTATAATTTTGGTTTATTTCCGGGAGAAAGTCAGAGGTCCCACCGTGCATGTAGATAAAGGACAGCTTGAAGGAGCACACCTTGTGGGGCCTGAGACTTGAATTCGGTTTGTCAGACTTAGCAACAGGTGCCTTTATCCACTGAACTATCTTTTCTGGTATTTTCAAAGGTTTAATAGTATCTTTCATTACACACTTGGCTCGCAATTTTAAAGTGTTGTTCAAAAACCTATCATTTAAGCCAGAAAGAAAGGAAGGAAGGAAGGAAGAAGGAAGGAAGGAAGGAAGGAAGGAAGGAAGGAAGGAAGGAAGGAAGGAAGGAAGAAGGAAAGAAAGAAAGAAAGAAAGAAAGAAAGAAAGAAAGAAAGAAAGAAAGGAAAAGAAATACTTTTGTATTTCTGCCTATGCAGAACAGTGGAGCATGCCTGTACTCCCAGCATTTGGGAGTGGCTGAGGCATGAGAATTGGGAATTGGAAACTAGGCTGAGCTGGCAGAGCCCCTGCCGTTAGAGAGTCCTGGGGCAGCAGGACCCACAGAAAGCCTCTCCGGGCCCTTTGATTACATTTAAGGAACCACCCTCTAGTACTAATATTATATTACATTGACCTCCATCTCCTGGCTTTTTTTGTTTTACTTCTTCCTGGATACCACACCTGAGGACTTGAAAACACAGTAAGTGAAACCGTTGTAGTTATCAGATTAAAAAGGAGGAGGAAGAGGAGGAGGAGGAGGAGGGGAAGGAGGAGAAGAAGAGGAAGAAGAAGGGGAAGAAGAAAGGGAAGAAGAAGAAAGCCTTTTTAGCCAGGTGTGTTGAGCCATGTGGGTATCTAATCATTCAAGAGATGGAGCGATTGAGGCAGGAGCATCATGAACTCAAAGACAGCCAAGGCTACATCGGGAGACTATCTCAGTAAAGCCAAGGCTGGGGCCTGGAGAGGGTAAGTGCACTGGCTGCTCTTGCAGAGGACCCTGATTCAGTTCTCAGCACTCTCCTGAGAGAGCTCTCTCTTTCAACCATCTCCAGTCCCAGGGGCCCTAATGTTCTCCCTTTGCAGGCACTGTGCACACATGCTGCACCCACAGATCAGCAGGCACTGCACACGTGTGCTGCACATGCAGATAAGCAGGCACTGTGCACACATCACATACTGCACACACAGATAAGCAGGCACTGCGCCCACATACTGCACACACAAATCAGCAGGCACTGCTCACGCATGCTGCACACACAGATCAGCAGGCACTGTGCACACATCATATGCTGCACACACAGATCAGCAGGCACTGCGCACACATGCTGCACACACAGATCAGCAGGCACTGCGCACACATGCTGCACACAGATCAGCAGGCACTGTGCACACATCACATACTGCACACACAGATAAGCAGGCACTGCGCCCACATACTGCACACACAAATCAGCAGGCACTGCTCATGCATGCTGCACACCCAGATCAGCAGGCACTGTGCACACATCACATGCTGCACACACAGATCAGCAGGCACTGCGCACACATCACATGCTGCACACACAGATCAACAGGCACTGTGCACACATCACATGCTGCACACACAGATCAGCAGGCACTGCTCACACATCACATGCTGCACACACAGATCAATAGGAACTGCACACACAGATCAGCAGGCACTGCACACACAGATAAGCAGGCACTGCACACGCATGTTGCACACACAGATAAGCAGGCACTGCGTACGCATGCTGCATACACAGATAAGCAGGCAAAACACTCGTTTACATAACACAAAAATACATTTTGGAAAAAAATCTTTGTATTAAAAACATGGAAAAAACAGGCCAGTAAGACGACTCAGCAGCAAAAAGGCACTGACAGCCAGAGCTGTAGCCCCAGATCCCAGCACAGAAAGAAAGACCTGTCTTCCCAGAGTTGTTCTCTGACCTCCACATGTGCTGAAATGCATGTGTGCGCCCTATAATAATAATACATTTTTAATATAGGGCTGGAGACATGGCTCAGTGGTTAAAACACTGGCTGTCCTTCCAGAGGACCTGGGCTTGCTTCCCAGCACCCACATGGCAGGTCACAGCAAAAATACATGCAGACAGAACATATCCATAAAATAAAAAAATAAACTTTTTTTGCTTTTCTTTTTAAGACAGCGTTTCTCTGTGTCACCCTGGCCATCCTAGAACTAACTCAGTAGACCAGGCTGGCCTCGAACTCACAGAGATCTACCTGCCTCTGCCTCCTGAGCACTAGGATTAAATCCGTGTATCCCCACCTCCCAGCAGCAAAGTAACAACAACAACAACAACAACAATAATAATAACAATAATAATAATTTTTAACATAGAGAAGACACTGGGATTTCAGGGAGCCTAACAACTGTTTCACAAAGGTGACCTCATCCAAGATAATGCAGATTTGAGTATTTCTGCACTGGCTGTGGAACCAAAGCTTAAATCAGCTGGTTTCCCAAGAAGACATCATTGTTCACCTGCCAGGGGTAACCCACTCAGCTGTGAAGCTTTTCCACGGAGCCTCCCATCCGTACCATTTCAAGTGCTCTTCATCCAAACCTCTCAGGCTTGCCTCCCAGCATTAGTTCCTCTGCCCCGTCCCTAAAACTTTACTCTTAGAAACCTCAGTGTGAAGGAAACTGGGGGAGGCGGGGGAGGTGGGGCATGGCCAACACACAGACTGGCAGACAGACGGGT
This sequence comes from Arvicola amphibius, assembly GCF_903992535.2. Classification (NCBI taxonomy): domain Eukaryota; kingdom Metazoa; phylum Chordata; class Mammalia; order Rodentia; family Cricetidae; genus Arvicola; species Arvicola amphibius. The sequence goes on along the minus strand of NC_052060.1, from coordinate 14,751,877 downwards.
TGGTCAAACGCATGGTTGGTCAGCCAGTCACTCCTCAGACTGTTAAGGCTCTGGGCAGAGCTCCCAAAGGCTTCGGGGAAACATTCTGGTACTCCAGGCATGCCTGACTACCTGAGAAGAAAGCCGTACAGGCTGAGCACAGGGAACCTGGCCAAAGGAGATTTATGTAGTCACTCAGACTCCTGAGGTCTGGGACCACAGGGACAACCCCCACTCTTGCCAAGCCTGCTGAATCAAGCAAGTGCTGACTTCTATAAACCTCCAATCTTATCCCAGACCTCCACAGAGCATCCCCTGTGAAGCCTGCACCTTAGCTCCAGACTTGCTGAACATCCTTCATGGAATTTGTCTTGAGTCAGATCAACAGAACTCAGTTTAGACCAAATTAAATGCCTGTGTTTAATAAATGACGCACCCCCAGGTGGCTGGGAGCACACATGCAAAACAAAACCGCGTGTTCCTTTTTCCAACGCAAGCCTAAATACCCTGTGGGAGTGGTCCTGCCCCTCCCTGGGGGGGAGGGGTCAGTGCTTGGCAGGCTGGGAATTGGAGTCCAAGCGCTTGGCAGGCTGGGAATTGGAGTCCAAGCGCTGGGCAGGCTGGGGTGACACTTCCAACTCAATATTATTTTCCAGCCTCTTTGGATATAGGGGTGTCAGAGGGCTGGGGTCTCGCTTTTGACCAAACAATAAGGTGCTCACAGCCAAGCCTGATGACCTGAGTTTGATATCTGGGACCAACACTTGGAAGGAGAAAGTCAACTCCCCAAAACTGTCTTCTGAGTGCCTCACAAGGCAGACACACAGATGCATGTGCACACTAATAAAGACAGCTTTTAAACACACAAAAAAAAAATCAGTAAAGTTTTTGGATACGATTTTTTTTTTCAGAATTGGACTCATTCTCTGAGTGGCAGGCCCTCAGTAGGTTGGTACGTGAGGAGTGTCCTGCCCCACAGAGAAGGCGTAGTCTGAAAGGAGAGCTGTCAAGACCTCAGCTCCCAGAAGACCATGTCACAGTAGAGAGTAGGTCTAGCCTAGGGCAGCAAAGAGGAGGTGTTGGGGGCTGCAGACCCCCGGCCCCGTGACTTTATTTGCCTGCCTCCGACCCTTTGCCTGCTGGAGTGAAACAACTTGTTCTCCTGTGCCCGCAGCTGCTCTGAGCACGAGACCCTCCCTCATGAGTTCCTGATGGTGGTGGGGAAGTTTCTGGTGGGTTTTATAGCTGAAGATCCCAGGAGCTGGGGTGTGGCTATCGGTTAAGGATTCCTATATAAACTTCCCCGGAGCACAATAAAGTGGCATTCTTATTTCAAGGATGATCCGTGTCCCTGTGTCTATGTGTTGAAATCTCCAGCCCCTTTCCCAGCTCACTCACCGTCCTGTAGTGCGGGCGCTACAAGGAGGGGGACGTGAGAACTGGAGGAACAATCCTGTGGGAAAGCTTGGGGGTGAAGGCAGCAGCAATTAAACTGAGTGGGGAGCTTGGACAGTCATAGTGAGAGGCTCAGGCAGCTCTCTTGGTTTCCTTTACTCTGGTTTGCCTAAGAAAAGACTTCTCCAAAACAGAAACTGGAAAGAAAGAAATCCCACCGCTGTACTGTGATCCCACTTCCCATCCACCTTTCCCCGAACCCACGAGCCGAACCTCCTCTAACTTGCTCTCTTGGGCCCCTTGTATCTAATCTTTGCACATACTCAGACAACACCCCATCTATGGTTCCTTTTTCCTGTCTTTCTTCCTCTTGCACTGATGTCTTTGAGACTGGATGTACATTTTCTTTTGTTCTCCAGTTTTGAAGGGCAGAGCAGAAGAAGGTTTAAGCCCAGAGACAAGAAGGTTACTGCGGCACTACCACAGACAGTCCATTTGTAGAAATGCCAGGGAGGCAGGGCAGCAATGGGCTAGTGGAAACACGGGCACATGGCCAGTGGACAGGCCAAGGCCTGATGGAGTCTTCACCCCTTCACAGCATTTAGGATGGGTGTGGTTAATGAACGAGTTAATGAACCAAGCTCCTTTAACAAGGAAAATGCCTGGCGTGGACTAAGGCTCCTGCTGGCTGGTCAGTATCAGCCATCACCTGCTTTGACAGGTGCAGGCAAAGGAATAACTTTATCAAACCTGCCACTCAAACACAACCCAACTTCATCTCATGACCTAGTGCTAATATCTACTGTCTTTCTGGCCAGAAACTGTCAGCCCCAAGAGTAAAGCAGCAGATTGATCACAGCCAGTCTGATCAATATGTATGGCCCCGTTCCATTAACAAAACCAAACCATTTTATCTCCTTTCTAGATGTTCATTCATTGTAAATGTAAAGAATACAAATGGCTTTCATGTAATGTCTTGCAACCTTGATATTTTTTCCATTTTATTTATTTGTGATGGTTCCTAAGGATCATCTATTCATGTTGTAAATAGCTTTGCACCCTCATTTCTAATGTAGATAGATTTTGCTTCGGTTTCTATCTTCTTATCACTATTCAAAACTTCTAGAGCAAATAGTCAACAAATAGTGAGAGCAGACATTCTGTTTACTAAAGAAAGTGTTTAGTCTGTCACAGTAAAGAGGATGATCCCTCAGACAACGTTGGGCTGCTGTTCCTAGTGTATTGAATGTTTGATCATGGAAAGGTTCTAGATTTTGTCAAATGCTGTCTATTTACTGAAATGTCATTTTTACACTTGTCATAATATATTATATTGACTTTCAGATGATGAAAAACTTTGCACCCCAGGATAAATCCTACTTTGTCTGCATTAAATTATTTCTTCACTACTAGAAGAGGCCAAATACCTGCTGGCTCAGTGTTCGGGGTAAGGGGAGGGAGGTCAGTCGTGTGGCAGTGGTTTGAGGCAGCTGGTCACACTGCACCTGCAGTCAGGAAGCAAGGAGCTCGCTTAGCTCGCTCTCTCCTTCTTATTTAGTCTGGCAGTTAGGATCGATCTCCGCACCTCAGTTATCCTAATCTAGAGCATCCCTCAGACTGGTCCAGAGCTTTGTCTCCTTAATGATTCTGGAACCTGTCAGGTTGAGGACATTAACCATCACGTTCCTGGTACAGAACTTTTATGTTGCTGGATCTGTTTGTTAGTATTTCCTTCAGACGTTACGGACATACACGAGACATACTGGTACCGTCTTTCTCAAGAAGTCTTTGTTCTGTTTTGTTTTTCAGCAGGATAGTGGTAATCTCATACAATGAATTAAAACATTTTTTCTTCTACTGCCATCATAATCGCATTAGCCCTTCTAAATCAATAAACACAAAGATATTTTCTTCAATATTTATAAAAACAAAGTACTTATGAAGAATTATCATTAACTCTCGTGTTTGATCGAATTCAGCAATGAAGCTGGGCTGGAGGGTGCAGCTCAGTAGTGGAACTTAGAAAAAAAAGAGCATGCCCAGTGTCATGGTGCAATGCCTTTAATTGTGGCTCTTTGGAAACAGACGCAGGAGGATCTCTCTATCTGAGTTCCTGACAAGTTAAGGCTATGTATAATAAGACTCTGTGTAAAACAAAACAAAAATATGAAAGAGTAAAGCCAAGTGGGCCTGCACATTATGTGTGTGCATGTTTGTATGTATATGTGTGTGTGCATGTTTGTATGTATATGTGTTTGCATGTTCATGTATATGCCCCTCTTGGCCTACTTCCCACTGCCGCCCCTCAGGGAATGGTGTCGTTTTATTTTTACCATTACATTGGTGCTCATGACTCAGCCAGACTCTCTCCATGTTCCCTCCCGCCCATAGCTGAGGACACATGGAACCCTGGGCTCGGGAACTGGGTTTCTTTACAAAAGCAACACATCCTATCTGCCTAAATGCTGACCTCTACGCACACCAGCAGCTTCCCCTTCCAGTCAGCTTAACCGTACTGTCCCCAACCACAGCCCTCATGGCTACAGTTGAGCCCTTCACTGACATTCATTTCTGGTTGCTTCCCATAGCTAAAAATGTGACCAGACAGCCCAGGGTAGTCCACCTGCGCTAGCAATGCATATGCTGAGCAGTGCGTTCACCTTGGGGCCCAAGGTTCCTCAGATTTTTCTTTCTCTTTTCTTTCTCTTTTCTTTTGGACCACTTGTAAGTGGTCCCTGCCATAAGAGACTGCTCAGAGCGGCCTCTAGCCTCTCTGGCTTCCGATTCGCTCGGCTTTATTAACACCCCGCCTGTACAGAGAAGACATTCTTCTACAAGCCTTGCTGTGTTTGTTTGCTGTTTTGCCAGGTTTTCACATTTTCAGCTATGGAATATAAACCCTGAAAACTATCAGTCACCTGCATGTAGACACTCTGCTGCTGTCCCACCAACTCTGCTTTTCCTCAAACTATCCCTGCCACCGCTACTGCTGGTCCCCCAGAAACTGACAAGATTAGCCGGATTCGCAAGGCAGCTGTTTTTAATTCCAGCCTTTGCTCCCTGCTGTGGCTTGTGGCATAGCAGTTCAGCAACAGGGCAGATCATGCTTCTAGGTCTCTTTTGTTGTTATATTTAAAACTCCCGTGGCTCAAAAAACGTGGCTTCTCCATACAACATGTGACTGCCGACATTTTGACTGAGGTCAGGTGATTTAACTGCCAACTTTACTGAGAGCCAGGTCAGGTGACCAAGTCCTGCCATCTTTACTGAAGTATATCCTGCCTGGTCCCCCAGTGCTGACTCTGTTGCTTGTGTGTTTTGTGAGTGGCATGCCTTTGGTAAGGTCCAGCAAAAGCATCTACTTCGCCTAATACCTGTTCATTCTGTGTGTGTGTGTGTGTGTGTGTATGTGTGTGTGTGTGTGTGTGTGTGTGTCTGTGTGTGTGTGTGCGCGTGCACATAAATGTAACTTAAATACACCTATGTTTACTATTAAATGTTATAATTGTCTGTTCATTGTATCTCATTCCAGACTACAAACACATTCTCATGTTTTAAACTGGTACTTAAAATTAAGTCTCCTACAAAAACACTTTATATTTAATCCAACCCTCATTTAAGATATGTTAAGCTGTTCTCTACTATTGTCAGTTCTGCTGCTAACCTTCTTCTGCAAGCAGTTTCTTCTTCTGTCTTAAAAGTAATCTTACCTTTTAAGAGCCAGTACAGTCAAGCTCAGACCCAGCTCTCCAGGCAGATTCTATACTGTAGTTATAATTCATCTATACCCAGTAAACAGCACTCAACTGCTCAGAGATCTGGGGAATATGGTATTTCAATATTTAATTTTTAAAAGACTTCTCATAACAAAAAGAGACAGGTTGGCTCCTAGCAGCAGCGCTCTACTTCCTCCAAAGAAGGCAGAAGACAAATGGGCACAGAACAACGTCCATCTGCAATTTTCTAAGTGCTGACCACTGGACAAAACTGCTTTTTATCTAAACTGAAGCTCTCCAGACAGGGAACAGAATCACCAGAATTGACAGCCTAGCTGCTCAGGTCAAGGTAGGCTTGTCTTCCTACAGATTTCTTAGCTCACAGGATCTTCTAGAGCCTGTCAGGCCCTGCACCAAACAGCAAGAGGCAAATAGAACGTTCAGTGACCATGGAGGACCCTGAGGAGTAGCTCTAGGTGCCAACCAAGTAAGCTCTCTGTCATTTTTTAATCAATAACTTAAGTGAAATTTTATCCTTCTAAAAGATCTCTGATGCAGTTTGACAGCTTAGAGGTTTTGTTGTATAAAAGGACAGCCTCACCAAACAAATTTCAGTAAGATATTCTCTCTCACACTGTCTTTCATAGTCTTAAAGATACTTTTCATTATGCAAAAAATATCTGTCACAGTTATTCTGATATAATTATGCTACTGTTTAAAACTTCTGTTTTCACAACTCCAAAGAATTCTTGTGAGTATCAGGGAGCCGAATTGACAGATCCACCTTAAACAGGTCAGATACAACCCTCTCTATTCCCTGATCCTAATTTTTTTTCTAAACTTAACTTTGTCCTCTGTTCTGCCAGTACCTTAAACAGGTGTAAGAGACACCAGACATTTCCATACCACAAACACCAGACAGGAGCAAAGAGACCAGATACCCCAGGACATGACCAGCACCCAGCTTTCTCAGGTTCTCCCCAAAGACAACGCCCACAAGTAAGCAGGAAGCAGTCTTGAGAATCTGCCGCCCCAATTCCTTTAACCTGTTATGCCTAAATTCCCACCTTTTTCTTATAAAAAGAGATAGAAATGTAATGGTCTGTCCTGTCCCTTTAAGATACAAGCCCCACCCACACCCTCCCCCATCTGCCGAGGCAAGTGGATCTTCCTTCCACTTCCAGCCTGAGCTTTCTCTCCCAAAAAGGTAGCTTCTCTTCTCCTCTCCTCTCCCCCTCTGTTTTCTCTTTCTCTCTCTCTGTCTCTCTCTGCTCTTCTCCCTTCTTCCCTTCCCCACATAACCCACTAAATAAATATCCAACCTCGCTCTGCATGGCATGCCTAGCCATCTCTGTCTCTCACTCACCACAGCTCCTCGTGGGACGGGCTCACCCACTGCACGGCTTCCTGCCTGGGACCCACTGCCCCTCGAGGTCCGCTACCCACTGCCACCCCTCAGGGAACACTGTCATTTTATTTTTACCATTACAGTGTTGCTTAATTTTTATGTCAACTTGATGAAATCTGGAGTGAGCTGAGAGGAGGTAACCTCAATTGAGAAAATGCCTTCATAAAATCAGCAGGTGGAGGAGGGAGGAGGAGGGGTTCAAAAATACAAATTGGAGTCCAGCCGGGCACCTGTTCACCCATCTTCACTGTTGAAGATTTCCTTGTCTGACTTTGTGTGCTTTTTACATGGCCCATCTATTTGTGGGTCTGTGCTTATTTATATCCCACCTGGGGTCCATACAGGTTCCTAGAGGTCTCAACTGTTTTCCTGTGGAGGCTCAAAAAACGTGAGCCTATTTCCACCTTGTTGGAAGGTCAGAGAGTTGGAATTTACCTCTGTTCTGTCAAGGTTATTGTCTGTTTCTACCTCAACCAAAGGTCCCACCTAGATTCAGAGAGTTCTGCTCTCTCAAGGTTATTATCAACAGGTGTGGCTAATATCCAGACCTTTCATTTCAGGAATAGAGAAGTAGATATATTTCTACCCCAAACAAAAGTCTAAGGATCCTATTCCCTAAGGAGATAACATTGGATTCCATCCAGGGAGTGGTTTGCCTACAGGATGTTTGGGTCTAGGGTGTGAGCATTACTTGTCTTGTTCAAGCACACAATGTTTAACTAAGAATGTAGCCCACAGCCTTCAACTGTTTGTTCAGTTCCTTGTATCATGTTAATGCAGTTTTTTTTTTAAATCTTACTACAGCTTTTTGGGGTCGGGGTATTTTAAGCAAAGGGAATTAAACATGGGCGATTTCAGTATCCTAGGTTTTCTATTTTATTGTCTTCACTCCCATCTCCGTTCTCTTATTTTCTGATCCCCATGCTCCTACTCTGGTAAATAGCATTTTTGTTGAACCTGGTCTCTGGCATTTTCCAATGAATCTGTGGACTTTTCAGCCATTATTTCTTTAAATGTACTTTCATTTTCCTTCTCTTTTCTGGATATGATAGTGTCCTTAAAGAAGTTCTCTTTTGTACTTTCTAGTGTCCTTCACTGTCTATTTGATACAACAGTGTCATTATATGTGTGCTAACCCCTTTTCATTGATTCCCTTTAGTTCTGAGAACAGTTTTTGGTGGTTTGGTTTTGTTTAAGACAGGGTTAACTATGTTGCCCAGCCTGACTACCAACCCTTGTGCTCAACAGATTTCCTTCCTCAGCCTTAACTTCCCCACTAGCTAGGACTTCATGTGCCCAAGCTACTGTGCACAGCAAGTTCTGAGTTTTTTGCAGTGCCTTGCAAGCGAGCATGCTACAACTGGGGGGGGGGGGGGTAAGTGTAGTACCAAGCTGTTCTTAATGACGGCTTTCAAAGGTTTGCTATTTACTAGCTTTCATTTTGGGCTAGGTTTTTGTTTTTGGGTTGTTTGCTTGATTTTTTTTTTTAAACCTGACATAGCCCAGGTCATCTGGGAAGGAACCTTGGTTGAGAAAATTCACCAGATTGGCCTGTAGTCACATTTGTTGGGCATTTTCTTGATGAGTGTTTGGGGATGTGGGAAGGCCCAGCTACCTCTGGGCAGGTGGTCCTGTGTTGTATATATATAAAAAAAAAAGAACCAAGCTGAGCAGATCATGAGCAAGCCTATGAGCTTAAGCTGTTAAAATATTTTTCAAACAGGGTCTTATGAACAAACGTTAAGTGGCTGGGATGACCTTAAACTTCTGATCCTTCTGTCTCTACTTGCTGAGTGCTAGCATCAGAGGCATGTACCACCACAGCCAGTTCATATGGTGCTAAGGTTTGAATCCAGGCCATCATGCATGCTAAACAAGGACTCTTCAAGTCTGTACCTAGCAGTAGACCCTGAGTGCTACATAACAACCTGCCAGGTAAGATGTGCCCGCTGTGCAATGGTGGCATGACTGTTACGGGGACTAGCTGTGGTCTAGAGTCCGTCTGGGCTTTAGCTGAGAAACAGCCTTTATCAGTCTGTAGATTGTCTTGATGCAGGCAGCCCAAGGTGGTGGTAGCATCCCTTATGCATATGGTTCTGGGCTGTGTAAGAAAGCTCGCTAAGCATGAGCTTGTGAGCCAGCAGAACTCCTCCATGGTTTTTGCTTCAAGATTCTGCTTAAACTCCTGCCAGACTTCCTTCAATGATGAACTGACACGGGGCTTGTTCCTTCGGAGGGAATTCATATCTGGTACTATGAAAGTGGCCAAAGGCCCATCGCGAGAGAGGTCGAGCCCTAGAGGGGAACCTACTACTACTGTTTTGTTAAATGGACAAGTTACCAAATTGCCTTCTAAATATTTCCATTTATACTGAAGCTTAGTACTACTTTCAATCTTGGCCAGAGCAGCTTCTCTTTTTCCCAATGGGCTGGTCAAAAGTGCTGAGAATAACTTTGCTGAATGAGTGCTCAGTCCTGAATGGGACATCTCTATCAACTCCTCCAAAGCTCAGGCAACAGTGAGAAGATGGCAGAAAGAATGGTAAGAGCCAGAGACGGGAAGGAGTGCTGTGAAATATTACCTTCTTCCGGCTGTGTTGTGGCTCACACTCATGAACCCACCATCTACCGGAACCCGCACAAGAGCAAGCCAGCTGACATTCTAGCCTGGATGGGAGGACTCAGGAGTTACCCACACTTACTTGAGGAGCTATGGGCAACTGATGGCTGTAAGACTACCCATGCCCTGGTGGATGGTCCCACACCCAAGCACATGCAAGCAGCACTAAATGGAATCAGTGGGTCATTTAACAAATTAAAAATGAAGGAGGCAGGGTGAAATTCCGGAGAATGGGTTGAGTATGATCCAGATATTCATGTATGACATTATCAAAGAATAAATATTCTCAAAAAACCCCCACATTTTCAAGACTATGGGCGGGGGGGGGGGCTGAACAACTACCATATTCATCTGGCTTCCATCAAGACTCACAAATGTTATCTGCTACTTCATCAAGTATGATATTCTGCACACAAGGCCACTTAACTACTAAAATGAGCAAAACGATGGCATCATACCTCCAGTAATTTTAACATGTCTTTCCAAAGGGAAAAGTTATATTCTGTCACATCTTAGAAAATATGCTCCAGATCATATAAGAGTCCATACCACAACTTTCTGAAATGTCCCTCAAATGTCTTTAGTGGCCATGGTCAAGTAATTCAGTATTGACCCAAGCTGGATCCAGCACATAGGCTGGCAGTCCCAGCTTCTCAGGAGTCAGATGAGAGAATCATTTGCCCCTAGAAGTTAAAATCTAGCTTAAGAACTCAAAATCAATCAATCAAAAGCAAGCCAAAAACCAAACAGAAAAAACAACAACAAAAAACCAGGGGCCTGGAGAGATGGCTCAGCGGTTAAGAGCATTGCCTGCTCTTCTAAAGGTCCTGAGTTCAATTCCCAGCAACCACATGGTGGCTCACAACCATCTGAAATGAGATCTGATGTCCTCTTCTAGCCTGCAGGCAGACACACAGACAGAATATTGTATACATAATAAATATTTTAAAAAACACCCATGTTCACACCTTGTCCTCGATCCTTTCAGTCACTTTGTTTTTTTTTCTTAAAACATACAGGCCCAAGGTCTCACAACTGCCCCCACTTTCCCCTTTTATTTTACTATCCCACATACTTAGACTGAGGTAAAACGCTACCTACCCCAGTGGTGTGGTAGAGCTTTGAGTATATTTATATATTTAAATATTTTAAAATAAAGCTGTTTTTTGAAATCAATCTTACCCAACATTTGAGGTATTTTCACACCATAAAGAAGGCTCCTTTGGGTACTGTCAGAAACAAACATCCCTAAGTATTACTTCTTTCCAGATAACTAACATTAACATCTTTACAAGTGAGAAACACACACAAATGCCAAACAGTAAGGTGTTTATCACCATCTGAGGCTTTGTAATATGAAAAATGGAAAACTAGAGACAAAAACTACCATTATCTTTTTACTTCTGTGTTCTTAGTCTCTAAAAAACCCCCAAACTCTCAAAATCAACAGATCAACTAAATTAATATAAATTTTATTTGTAAAAGATAAGAATTTAGACTATATCTAGTGTGGAAGGCCTTTTTCATCTTTAGAAGAGAATTTTATTTCTCTTTCAAAAAACTGTTTTTGAGACAGGATCTCACTATGTGGCCCAGGTTGGTCCCAAACTAAAACTCTCCATGGGCACTGAAATTGATGTACCTGATGCCCATGGACAAGCCCCACCCGCCAGATACACTCCTCATCATCGCACCAGTCAGTCATGTGACTAGGACCCACAAAAGCAAATGGCAAAACCTGGGCTCAAATCAAAGTCTGCACAATGAATAAACAAAATCCATCTTTACTACATAAAGACGAGCTACAGAGCATAACCACTTCCTGTTGATTTTTTACTTGGCAAGTCATGTACTTAAGTTTAAAGGTGACATGTACGTAAGGCCAGGGTGACAACTTACAGAAGCAAGAGTTTCCATCCACCTTATTCACTTTGCCAGCAGAGTTCATGCCACTAAAACTTGAACCACTCATGATGCCTATGGCTTCCTTATGGCTAAACTCAATTTATCCTTATCTCTTGCCAAACCACCACTTCTCCCTTTCTTGAAAACTACTTATGCGACTCACTCATAGGTCTTGTGCGCCAATACTGATCACAACACCATTATTCTAAGTCGAAAACCTTCACAGTTGAAGGTAGGGCTGTATATTTTAAGCATCTGTGTCTAGTGAATTGCAATTAAGTCTCAAAAAGAAAGGAAATTCATTTGAAAACTTTTGCAATTTTCTAATTTAATAGAAATAACCAAAACAATGTGGTTTTTAAACAAGGCTTCAAACTAATCTAATACAACTTCTACAACACATTCCAGAGCATTGTAACAAGAATTATTTACAAGCAGCTAATGTATTAAATAACCACGAAAAGAAAAAACTTGCTTTTATTACACGGCAGCAAAAAACACAGGAACAGAACAATAAGAAATTGTAACCTTGTTTAAAAAATTAAATATGACCATTTAGAGAATACAATACCACAGAAACAGCACTTTTTAAGAATCATTCTGAAGGATAGTTAACTATGTGCAAAAATAGTAGTAATGAGGGGAGGACCAGTTTAAATACTGGAAGCAAGGAACTAGTAAGGCTGTGACTTGAATCCTTATGTGTGTGCATGTCTGCGTAGAAAAATTAACAGGCTTCCCACTGCACACACCTTGTGTTACAGGCTTACACCACTGCACACACCTTGTGTTACAGGCTTACATCCGTGTTCCACTGCACACACCTTGTGTTACAGGCTTACATCCGTGTTCCACTGCACACACCTGTGTTACAGGCTTACATCCGTGTTCCACTGCGCTCTGACACACAGTAAACGCCTCCATTTCTCAGGTCAGGAGCAGACATGCATTTCACTCTTAAGAATGAAATTTAGGCCACAACTGAATGGAGTATTGTGGCACTTAAGATCGTTTTGGTGCCTCCATTGGGATCTGTTGAATGTCACACAGTATCGTTTTCAGTTTTTAAGGAACACTAGAAAAGGGAGAACCTTGATTCTATACATTCTGTAGTTTTAACAAATATACCCAACTTACTTTTGAAGATAATTTAGTTTGTAGATACAATAAAAATATATAAAGGATCATGTAAGGAAACAGAAGTAACTAAGATGGGAGAGATGCACTTCTGACCAAGTAAAACATGCATTTAGCCAGTAAAGAAGCTGTTATACCCAAGAGTAAATGCTGACATTGGAAATGTCTATGTAAACTGTGGCATATAAATTTTTTTCCTTAAAAAAGTACCATCAATTTTTTTTACTCAAACAGCTACTTTTAAAAAAATATGCAACTTTCCCGAATTTTTTAAAATAAAATGCCACAATATATTGTCATTACTTCCAGCATACATTTAAATTTCTTAATTTGTTTTAAAAGATAGATTGGGTGATATGCATACAAACTTTCCTATAAAATCACCATTTAGGAGAGGGTTATGACATGCTATTAGGCAACAGACTCAAAGCAGCGTTATTGCTTTATCAAGGAAGCATTAACTGGAAGAAGTAAGTTAATCCAGGTCAGGTGTACAATCCAACTGCAATACATTTTGAAACTCTTAATAACCTTCAGCAGATAATTAGTAGAGGCAAAAAGGGTGTGTACGCTTGAATATTATGAGGACGTGTGTGGAGGTGTATACACTCATGTTGTGTGAGGGTACACATGCTAGGGTGCATGTGTGGGGAGCTGTGTAAGCTTGCAGGTTGTATATGAGGGTATATGTGGAGGTGTGTAGGGTGTGTGTGGCGGTCCTCACCTTCCACCTCCCATTTTGCTGTAGCAGCACTGGGCTTCCAGATGCACACTACTGTGGCCACCTCAATATAGGTGCTGGGGATGCAAACCCAGAACCTCATGCTTGGGGAACAAGTACTTTCCTCTTATCATCTCCCCAGCCCAAAGAAGCTGTTTTAATTCAGGGACTTAGCGTGTTTATTTTCTTAAATTTTTATTAAAATTACTTACTGATTCAACTAATGCTGGCTACAAGAAACGAGTTTTTGTACCTAATGTGCTATATGTGAATGAGGATGGGTACCAGATGTAAAGGCTAAGTGGGGGAGGCCTACAGCATCTACTCCCCATTTTGGATAGAGCAAACTGTTTAATTACATCGTGGTAATCCACAACCCAAGGACATAGTCGGAAGACCTCTGGATCTTACTAAAAATTACATGGCAGGATACCTGCTGAGGTAATTGATAAATCTGTAATTTGCACACTTTAAAGCATTGTCTTTGGATTAACTAAAAAATTCCAAAACCTATTTTAACAAAGAATGAGAACTGACTTCTAATAACCTAAAAATTCCAAGTAAGAAACAAAAGTGTGTGTGTGGGGGGGGGACACAACAAAAACTCACAACCTGTTGATTCCAAGGAGGGGAATTTCAGTAGGTGAGCTAATGTTTTAGCATAGCTCCACGGTAACCGTTTGATGTTTGTTCAGAGCAAGGTTGATAATCTAGGCACTCTGGAGCCCTTGCACACCACCCGTTATAAAGCAGTTCCTTCGCTCAGTCAAGCAGTGGAGTCAAGTACTGAGATAGGTGAGTTAAGCCAGTCAATGGGTTGAGAGACATTATTCTTAGTTCTCTCATGGGAAAAGTGACCCTAAATTCATCAAGAGCTTTGAAGGATTTAAAGGAATCAACGTGTGAACTCTTCTCCCTATCTGAGACAGAGGCTCTATCAAAGAATACAAACTGAGAGTTATGGCATCTGCACCTAAGACTTAAAAGACACTCTACATTTGTCTTTTAAAAATATAAACAGGGAAATATGAGATAATTTGAGCAAGAATTTAAGTTTTTATACTTTTAAGCCATACATATGTTGAAGCTAACCAGCCTGAAAACACAAGGAGTAGTGTGCAGAAGCGCTGGAAGAAAGCTCAAGTGAAGAGAGTTGTTGATAACAAATTAACTCCTCAGCAGTAGGGGTCTCTGCTAACAGAAATGGAAGCTTCTAAATGGATGGTCTTAAATTAAAACAAACAAGCAAAGGGAAAATAAAGCTCCCATGTAGCCTGAGAATGGCTTTCGTGGGGAACATTTGCTTAAAATCTGTGCCCACTTGAAAGAGTTTATTTATAACTTATTACTAAGAATTTTGTAAAGGATTAATATGAAAAGCAAATATAAAACCCCGGCTGAGAAGTGTCACAAAATAAAGTTAGGCCCTATTCCCCCACTTGCCAAAAATATGCCTAGATATACATCTACTTGCAAGTCAGAATCATGGATATCAAAGAAAAGAGAAAAATAGTTATAAATAAAACATCTTAAAAATAAATTTTCATCCCCTTCATAAAAAAACAGAACTTGAAACTTCAATAAAATAATAAATCAGTTTGGAGCATTTCTTTTTAAATGAAGCTTAATTTATAAGGAAAGAAAAGCTAGAAGGAAGCCAAGAGATGAAGCCAGTAGTATGATCAATATTGTTTAAGCGCAGTATGAGAAGGCCTAAATCATACTCCTCTTTACCCACATCCCTTGTTAAGAAAAGAAAAACCCAAAGGAATCTGTATAATAATTTCTTTAGAGCACTTTATTTGATTCAATGCACACTAAAAATATTCACTTCTTCGACAATTAAGTCAAATAGTTTTCTGAGTATGTCTACAGTCTGAACTGCTTAAACTGATTTTTTTAAAAGGCAAGTAATTTGCCACACATCTGCTGACACCTGAAACGCTTCTGATGTTGACTCTACTTTGGTCACTTTGTAATTCTACTGTGTCCATACAGAAGTAGGACTACAACTTTAATCCAACGGAGATGCGCACGCAGTCTAGAGCACACTTGATTTGAGCATCACAACGAAGAGGAGAAAATAAACCAGATCAAGTTGGTCTATCTGCTTCAGGTATTACTCCTGTCATCAGGTAGTAAACAAAGCTGGGTGTACTCCAACTACCATTCACATGGGGATTGGCTCGTTCTCAGGATTTACTTACAAGTATCTTCTAAGTCATTTAAAGCCCCCAGTCCATGCACATGTCCCACTTGGTGGACAGATGAGTAATCTAACCCCACCGGGTTTATTTCAATATTTTGATATTTCAATAATAAGCTGCTTCTGAAGATTTTTCTGAGAAGTCTGTTCTCTATTAAAATAAGATAGAACCTCAAAATATGAATGTGAACATTAGAAATAGACAGCATATATTACAAATCCATTCTTGATAGGAACATTAGTAAGAATACACATTAGCTTAAAAAACAGGCTCAGCAAATGTTGCTGATCTGCCAGAAGTCTGAGCTCACTATTTACAAATAAGACAAAGTGAAATACAGAAAATTGTACACATTTGGTAGCTGACAGATTTCTGTTTACCAATAGTGGTCTACTGGAAACTGGTACAAAGAAAGACTGGGTGAGAGTCAGTTGTCACCTTCTCAATCTAATTTACATGTACAGAAAATTTTGAAATAAATGTTCTGCCTTTTGAGGGAATAACTAACTGCATGATCAGATGATCTGAGCAGTACGTGTAACTGTTTAGAAGGGTTTTCTGGAAATGACTTCCATAAATCTGTATGATCCACTACTGAAGTTACCATATTTATTTCAGTGCACCACTGAAGCTGACTAGATGATCAATAGTTATGTTCCTAGACCCTATATCTAAGTAGAAAATAAAACTACGGTTGAGTTCTTTAAACCAATTTAAAAACTAAGGCCCAATAGATCAAAATGAGAGAAAATACAGTGGCATGATTCAAAGCATCTTTAGTGACATTCAAGTGGAATATGATCTACTCGATTTTTAACCAGAAAACAACCCATTTGTGTCTGTGTAGGAGGAGACTTATAAGTTGTTTGAGTAACTGTGTGCTCTAGCAGAGACACAATGATGCAACAGGAGCCTCGCCTGACTCAGCATCCTGCACCAATTAACACACATGATCATTTAAGTTTCTAACAGAGAACCATCTTCATTTGTAACAAATCCTCAAACTCTTTCATGTCTCACTTTACTCTTACTTAAAAGTTGCAGCACTCGCTCCCCATTTCTTGACAAGAATGCTTTCTGTGTCCGTTGTTTCAATCTAATACTGTATGAGCTACCAGCTTCTTTAAGGAAGTACCCACTGTACACAGGATATCCCAGTAACACTTAAATAAAAGGGTGTTTTGTTTTGTTTTGTTTCCTTCTTCTGTTATTTCTTTCTTTTAAAAAACAACTGATTAAGTCCACGTCATTTTATTTTATATGCACCGGTCTCTCATCTGACTTTAGGCGTTTTCTGCGAGGTTGTATAAAGTCTTCATCAGAGTCTTCCGTTACTTCACCATCATCCTCTTCCTGCTCAAACTCTGGCAAAGGAGCGAAGGTCCTGTCTGAGTAGATCTCTGAGAGTTTATCTTCAAAGTACAATGCAACTGCTTTCCCTGCCTGAGCTACTTCTGAATCAGCCTGCAAGCAAAAGACAGGAATAGTCACCTACTGATAATGCATATTCCTTCACCAAGTTTGCATGGTCTGAAAAGCTTACCTTCAAATTAATCTCTTGTGTGTCTGCATAAACTTGAACAACTTTCATCATCTAAAAAGGATACCAGAGTCAAAAAAAAAAAAGGGAAATTATAATCCTTTCTAAAGTTAAGAAACTGTATAGGATTGGTGACGAAAGTCAGCCATACTAGGGAGAACAAATTGCTAAAACCAGGTTAAGTTCTACCTAAAACTCTATAGAACATGGAAACACTTTCTTTACAAAATTGTTAATAAAGTTACTTTGAAACCTCAATAACAATTTCATTCCAAATTATTGAGGTCAATTTTAGTAGGAACTGATCTGAAGACATAATCTACTTATTTGCGAAAGTATTTGCAAAACAAATATTAAAAGAAATGCTATTTTTAAAACAGCCAAACTTTCCACAAGATAATCAGAATTTTATCTTTATGGCAATACATTATCACAAATTATTTTTTTTGTTTTGAGACAGGGTCTCACTACACAGCCCTGGCTGTCCTGGAACTACTCTCTGTATAGGCCAGGTTGGCTTCGAGCTAGCAAAGATCAGCCTGCCTCTGCCTCCCCAAGTGCTAGAATTATGGTGTGTGCCACCATGCCTGGCCTACAAATTAACTCTTAATAAAATAAGCAGAATGTGTCTTTTTGTCAATGATAGTATATAATAATATATCCATTTGAAAATAATCTATTTTTTAAAAAAAAACAATCTAGATTTTATAGCTTGTAATATGAAGTAAGATTTTACTGATTTGTTCTGAGGCAAAAATCATAGGGACTTTGGCTTGAGTATTAAGGCACCTCCTGGATACCTCTAGAGACAGCTGTCAGTAGAACTGGATTTTCATCTAAGACCATTTTCTTCTCCTATAATGAAAATCCTCTATAACAATAACAAACTTGACTTTATTCCAAAGAAAACAAAAAGTATGCCCTTGACTGAGATTATCTGTTACATTTTTGTTCTTAAGGTATGGGTAATATATCTTTAGCCTCCAAGAAATAGATAAAGTTAACGAAAGTCTCACTGTAGAAAACAAACCCTCATGATTACATATTGGGGCTATTATTCAATGGGTATTCAGTTTAGTCTTAACAGTCTGTTTATGTGGCCAGTGATGGAACTAAACATGGGCACTGTTAGGTTTCCCATAAGTGCCCCAAATGTGGGCATACATAATCATATCCCACCAAATTACTTCAGACTACTTGCTATATTCAACCAAAATTCCCTTAGGAAAGGATATTCAAGAACACTCTTAGTGTCTCATATTTAAGAATACACTCCAAATTATAAATAATAAACTTTCTTCTCTGGAGCGGAAAATAAAATCAAATTTCACTTTTATAGAATGAAGCTTTGTTTTTTATAAAGTAAAAAAAAAGTAAAAAGAAACAAAAACAAACAAGAAACAAAAACAAAACAGGATATTCTTTCATCAGGGAAAAAACCCAAAAAACAACTAACCAGGCAAAGGAAAACTAACAAGCCAATAAATACTCTGTAAGTTAGAAGCTAACATACTTCATTAAACCTTGCACAGTTCTTGAAGATCAAACGGACATCAGCCACAAAATCATCTGGGATTTGGTAGTGCTGGGAATGTTTTTTCTGAAGCTTCTTTTTCACCGTCGATAAATCCATTGGTTTCTTTATAATTTTATAGTAGTTTGGTATCTATAAAATAAATCATGGCAGGTCAGAATTCTCCCGAAATATCGAACTATTTAATTTGAAAATGTACAGCATATTGATTATATTTGAGGTACAGCAAATATATTTCAAGTTTTCTGCCCAATCGTATCTTGAACACCAAATCTTACTGCAAAATATGTGCTGGTTTCCATGGCTACTATAAGTTCCAAAGGTCCTATCATTAATAAGTATGAATGAGACAAAGCAACCAACAGAAATTGCCTCCTTCAAAACTTAGTCATATCTAGCTCATATGGTACTTATTTAAAATTTTTAAAGGAGAAAGAAAAAATTTTTAAAGTATATTAATGTTATGGTTAGAGCACAGTGTTGCAGAAGACATCCTCACCTCACAAAGAATATCAGAAACACTGAAGGAAGGTTTGCATTTAGTGTTCTGATTTCACCTTTGGTCACAAGTTTTCTACCAATGAGATACAAGTGTACACAGTAAGGCTGCTTTAGGGTTTCGGCTACTGTTTTGAGACAGTCTACTATGCAGTTAGTTCATGCTGGCCTCAAATTGAAGATCCTCTGCCCTCAGTCTCCGGAGCATCTACCACATTGGTAGCAGTACCATACTGAGCTAAAAGCTATCTGAATACGCCATGAAAAGACTAGAGAATTATTTTCTATTGTGAAATCCCTGAACTTAAAATACAAGTGCATATAGCACATTTTTCTACTACTAAGGCAGTGACAATCTCTAGCCTGTTTTCTAAATTGTAGTATTTTAAAGTCTTTCTTCCAAGTCTCCAGTAGAATCAATAAAAAAACCACTAACATGCTAAGTTTTGTAGGTGTCTTTTCTCAATCTTAACTATTTGCATCAAGAGGACTTTCAAATGGCAAAGTCACTGCGAAAAATTCATCCACACACTTTTATTCAACTAACATTTATACATTTATTTTCTTTATGAGCAACACTGGAACATAGCAGACACAGACTCAAATAAAATTAGTATTTCTACTATATAATTAGAAACAAAAGGCAGAAAATTGTGTTTTGGGTTATAAAGTTAGCTGACATGGAATGTGGTAGTTCACACTTGTAATCCTAGCTCTCTAGAGTTAGAGGCAGGATCCTATAGAGAAAAGAAAAAGAGAAGAGGAGAAGAGGAAGGACCTAAAAGAATAACCTGTCTGCCCCCGGCTCAATGTTCTTCTCATCAAAATTATTTCCCTTATGTCAACCTTAAAAAGGAGAATGTAGAAATAAAAAAGTTTCTATCAGAGCAACATACACACAATGTTTTTTATTTTTATTTTTGTTGTTTTAAAAGACAGGGTAAAGTGTCTTGCATAAGGCCAGACTAGCCTCAAAACTGCTATGTTCCTACCCTTGGGTAGTACTAGCTACCCAAGCACTAGCTACAAATAAACCCATCTAACAAACTGTAATCTTAACAAATGAATCTTATATCCATTTAGCTCTTATAAGGTTCTAATTTTCCAATGAGGACATAGCTCAGTAGTGGAAAATTTGCCTGATAAGAAGTGCAGATTCAATTTCCCAAACCAATACACATACATATTAATTAAACAATATACCCTTAGCAATGTTATATACTATTTATATACACATTTTATACTGATTGTTTTATATAATCTTCTAAATATTTCAATAAGGTTAAGAATAGTGGCACACATCTTTAATCCCAGCACTCCAGAGGCAGAGGCCAGTGAATCTCATATACATAATTTTTTTAAATTGTAAAAACAGTATTTTAGGAGCTGGAGAGATGGCTCAGTAGTTAAGAACACTGGTTAGTCTTCCAGAGGACCTGAGTTCCATTCCCAGGAACACAACAGCTCACAACTGTTGATAACTACAGTCCTAAGGGGGATCCAGTGCCCTCTTCTGGTTTCCCCAAGCACCAGGCATGCACATACTGCACAAATATCCATGCAGACAAAACATCCATATCCATAAAAATAAGTAACAGAATAATATTTTTTAAAAATTTTTAAAATATTTGTTTTATTTTTTAAAAAGGTGTTTACAAAGCATTTAATCCCAACAGTGGAAGAGGGGGGCAGCGAAAGACCTCTAAAAATTCCAGGACAGCCGGTTTCAATGTCCCCCATTTCCTCAGCCACCCCATAAAAGGAAAAAGGTGATTAGAGTCTAGAATGAGAGACAAGGAAAGAAAAGAAGACATTGCCCAAAGAACAGAAAACTTCAGTTAGGCTGATGTAAAAGTTCTATTGATCTACTGCCTGACTTACAGGTAAATCATATTAATGATCGATGGGTGTGTTAGTTTGATTATCTCTTTCGATTTGTATAGATGAAAACATCATATTATGACCTACAAATATAAATAACAACTGAGTTCTAAAAGTTGGAGAAGTTATCAGAAGCTATTGAGTCACAGAGTAGTTAAGCAACTTACTGAAGAAGATCTGTCTAAGCCACAGCCCATACTCTGTGTTAGATTTCTTTACCAGGATAATACTAAGCATGCAACTCACCGAAACAGGAACAGGCTCTTGGAATTCAATACTTAATTCATGACAATAGAGGTAAAGCAGGAGACGTTCACATTTCTGATCCACAAAAGAAAAAAAGAGAAAATTTTTTTGGGAGGGGGGGCGTCTGGCAAGATATTTTGGAGAATATAGCTACAAAGTATTATTACAACAAACTGAACAGTGCCTTCTATATAATAGATCACAAAAAATAATTTTGCTTTCCATTAAATTTTGAAACTATGTTCTATTCTACTTTAATTAAGTATATCCTTAAGAGAACTAAGGCAATTTATCTATTATTCATATTTACAGAAATGAGTCATAAAAACAACTTACAGTAAATGAGTAAAAAAATTTTCACCATTGGTACCTCGTGCAATTCTCTAAGGCAGGCAAAAACCAGTATTCCTGTTTGTCAAAGATTCCACTCAGTTCAAAATGAACAAAAACTCTCTTCAATCCAATTTTAAAACATCTCCTCTTTTCATTCATTTTTTTTATCCTTTTTGAGAAACAGTTTTACTATGTAGCTCTGGCTGGTTTAGAACTTCTATGTAGACCAGACTTGACCTAAAATTTGTGACCACTCTCTTACCTCTGCTGACTTACAAGATTTATAAGACAAACTATTATACTAAAATGTGTTATATTAGTAGTTTTATACTTACTTAAACTTTGTCTAGCATTAGTTTCTATATTCCAAACACATTCCTTCTCTTCACAGAGGATTTTATAAGTATTAGATATTCAAGTATTAGATTAGAGCCAAATTTAATTGTGATGACCACAGAGGTATTTGGTCACTAGAAATCAGGCTGAGAGGAGATCAGCAAAAATCTGAATGAAAGACTTTGAGTTTCATTTTTAACATGGGAAGCTATTAAAGAATAATAAAACAATGAAGTGATAAATTTACTTTTTTTTTTTTAAAAAAAAAGAAAAAGAACATTACTTAAATACAGAAAAACAGATTAAAAGGGCAAGAGAAGAAACAAGGAAATTATCACAACAGTCCACTGAGACAGGAACTCTCTCTCTCTTCAGTCTGAAGATTTCAGAGGTAATACCTCTCTGGTGGCTAACTGCTTTGCTTCTCTGATCTTTCAGCTTGAACCCCAATATCTGTCTCTGGGTTTTTATTATTCATGCTATATCCATTCCCCAACAAAAAGGTGAAATATAGTGGTATTTTGTTTATGATCTAACAAATAAAGCTTGCCTGAAGATCAGAGTAAAAAGCTGGTCTACTAGTCAGCCATACAGGCCATGCAGTGGTGGCACACACCTTTAATCCCAGCAGCCACACTACATTCATAGAGGCCAGGCAGTATAGTGCATGCTTTTAATAACAGCACTAGAGAAGAATATAAGACGGGATGAGACAGGAACTGTCTCTCTTCAGTCTGAAGAGTTAGCAGAGAAAAAAGCTTTTTAGTGGTTGGCTGCTTTGCTTCTCTCAACTTTTAGCTTGAACCCCAACATCTGTCTCTTTGGTTTTTATTATCTGTGCTACACTCCACATAAGAAATGGGGCTGGAGAGATGGCTCAGCAGTTAAGAGCACTGCCTACTCTTCCAAAGGTCCTGAGTTTAATTCCCAGCAACCACATGGTGGCTCATAACCATCTTTAGTGAGGTCTTGTCCCCTCTTCTGGCCTCCAGGCATACACACAGACAGAATATTGTATACATAATAAATAAATATTTTTTAAAAAAGAAATTATGAATGCGTTAGGATGGTAATAGTGGGGAGCTAAAGCAAAATGGCATTATAATCACGTTTGACTTTTTATCTCATAGGTTTCGGGTCCCAACAATAGAGGTAAACAGTATTCCCAGTCTTTAGTGACTGGAAACACCGAGAAAGGAATTATTCGCCTGGCATTTGCTATCATTTTGGAGGGAGAGGATCAGAAATCAGGATCTTAGTTGAAGTATACTAAGTGTGAAGTCTGATCTGATGGTATAAACCTGTAACCTGAGCACTCACAAAGGAGAGCTACTGCAAATTCAAGCCAAGCCAGGGCAGTATAGTCACAGACTGCTACCTTAAAAAAAAAAATCTTGGTACACCAAATGATACAAAACGTACCAGGTAATGTGCAAAATACCCAAGGGTAGGGATTGTACACTGCATGGGTGAGAGAGGGAGCACCTACATACATAGGCTAGCAACCACAAAATCACTATTAACAAGTCAGCTTCGACACTTACCCTTTGGTCCACGGGGCTTAAGCCCTGTGCAGTTTTCCCCTTCTTACTGTGTTGCATATTATCACAATCGTATTCAACTTCTGGCTTCCCAATATCTCTGCAAAATGTGCATATCCAGTCCCCACTGCACAAGGAAAAAGGTAATTACTCCACAAATCACAACAAAGTCTATTCTGGAGAAGACAAGTCCTTAGCTGTAAGTCTCTAGTTACCCTAATTTCCAATTTTGTAGAGAAAATAAGTTTACGAATTTGTTAAATCTCTTAACTTGTACAATAAATTCTCCAAAAACTTCTCCCAATGACACATCAAGTCATTTCCTTCTGGAAATCTAGAAAATTAAACATTAAACACTAGTCTGTTCATGTCACAAAGTCAACGATCAGTTCCTACATAGAAATACCTGGTAGTTCTAATTCTGTGACAGAAATTCTGGGCTAGTCATTTACTTTCTTGCAAGCACAAGGACCTAGTTGGCACCTGTAACTCCCATCACAGGGAGACAGGGATGGAGGAACCCTGGAGCATACTGGCTAGCAAGCCTAGCTTTTTGAGTAGGTCAAGTAGCCAAGAAGAAACAACACCCAAAGCTGTCCTCTGGCCTATACATGCACCTCCCCATACAACGGGCATACATACAAAGAAACCGTATAGAGTATGTGCTTTAAAATATTCTAAATACACATAAATATACTGTAAATTAATACACTATAAGTAATATAGTATATTAAACACACAGAGATAACAGTCTTTTTCAGAGCCACTCAAAAACCTGGATATACAAACACATACAGGTAAGCACAAACATATATATTCCAGTAACTTTTAACTCAGATAAAGTATAGTTTTAAAATCAGCCTGATGATTAGTTCAATTTCCCAGAACCCATATAGTGGAAAGACTGACTTCTATAAGTTGTTCTCTGACCCCCATACATGTTTCACAACATTCGTGTACACGTGTGTATGCATGTGTGTACAGACAGACATACACATAAATATGTAATAATTTTTAAAAACCATCTTCTTTATTAGATCATTAGCAAATCACACCTGATAAAATTAGGTATGTAATACAACAAAAAACAAAACAAAAAAAACAAAACCAAGAACAACCGAAAGCTATCCTGGCACTGTTTAGCTACTTTCCTTTTCCCATTTAGAGGCTGAGACTGAACCCAGGGGTCTTATGTATGCTAGGCATGTGCTCCACCACTGGGCTACATCCTCTCAGCCTCATCATCTGCTGGTTTTTGCAGTGAAAAAGTGCGATCTTAAAAATGGTTTTTTTTTTTTGTTGTTGTTGTTTTTTGTTTTTTTTTTGAGAAAAGCCTGAACAACTTTCTGCTAGACTTTTAAATCTGAGAATAACAGGGTTACAAATCAGTTCTTCCCCTGGTACCTTGGAAAGCTGAGAAGGGTTGGAACATGACAAGTAAGATGAAAGACCTTCGGACATTTTTCACAGCATAACAGATCCCCTCCATTCTGGCAGACCGCACACCAGTCTTCATTCGGGTCATCTTCTTTGCTATTGCCATCTCCTCCAATCCTTGCCGACCTGTGCATGAGGTTCCGCACTGGAGACTTTCCATTGACCAGGCTACTGAGTCCCGACTGTCTGCAGCTTTCATTCGTATCTGTAGGTTCTGTTTTCACGTGGTTCTCCAGGCCTGCTAATGTGTCCAGCTCACTCTCTAGATGTAGGTTAGTTGGAAGAGGTGGTGTCAAACTACTCTCAGGACTGCTCAACTACGAGAAAACAAAGACAAATATTTTTAGAAAATCATTTAATCCTTACTTGTAATATAGCATGTATGTATATGCATTAAGGTTAAATTAAAATATATACATAAAAATTATTCCGGAAATCACATTAGTGAAACAAAAGAATATAAAAAAATTGTTGGCATATGCTAACATGATTTTTCAGGGTTTGGTCCCTCTAATATTGGTTCACTCAGATAATTTGGGAATTTAACCATTATACACAGTGATTGAGAAATTAACTACCAATCATACTTTTCTTACAGAGAGCTCATTACAATTTACTAATCAAAATCAGTTATATAGCATTTGAGAAGTATTTTATACGTTCTTTTGGCACACATATTATTCAATTAATGCAAGATTATGGCAATGTAAAATAGATCTTTTACCAGACCACCCTCTTCAGTGGGGGCACTTTCTTTTTATTCCTTTCTTAAATTATAAATGCTCGGCCAATAGCTCAGGGTTATTACTAACTAGCTCTTACAACTTAAATTAACCCATTTCTATTAATTTATGTCATGTGACTCATGGCTTTACCTATCCTCCCTCTGCATCTCCTGGTGACATTCCCAACTTGACCCTCGTTCCCAGCATTCTCTCTGCTCCAAAAATCCTACCTAACTACTAGCCAATCAGCTTTTTAATAATATTGAGACCAATACATATTTACACTGTACAAAGATTGTTCCAAATCATCTCTAAATTTATTAAGCTATTATCATAGTGTATATATATATTTTTTCCCACAAAAAGAAAAAAAAACAGTAAAAGAAATGAAATAATAAAGATGAGACAATAAATAAAACATGTAAAATATGTAATGGTTATAGTAACAATTAATAGCTATCTTCTCAAAAATGTAAAAAAAAATTTCAGTTAGATTAAGCAAAACAGAGTAGATTCAAATAAAATCAAAGTTATAAAGGGAGACATTGCCATTATCACAGAAATTTGAAGGCCTATTTGTCCAATCTGGTAACCTAGAATAAATGCCTATTTCTTGGGCAGATAAACTACAATAAGACTGAATCATAAAGTAATAGAGATCAGAAAGAATGAATGACAAAAATAGGCATTTGAATAAGCAATAAAATGTTAAAAAAAAAAAAAAAAAAAAAGCCTGGCACCAGATGGCTCCACTATGTGGTTCAAGTGAACAAATACAGATATAATACTAATTATGCTCAAGTTATCAAAAAGTAGAAAAGGAAATGATCTTTCAAACACTCTCAAAATGACAGCATAACCCTGACAACAAAACTCAACAAAAGGAGGGAAACCATGGTGAGTATAAAGATTGTCCAATATACAACTCAATAAACAGGATACTCCCTGCTAAAGTAACCAACATAAAGTCCATATGTTCACTTTTAAAACATTAAAAAAAATAAAGTTCAATATCCCATGATGAATGGAAAGGAGTGAGCAAGTTAAGTATAGCAGAAACGCATTCCAACAAAACAAAAGAAATTCATGATAATCTAATAAGCTGTATGTTTCATGGGGAAAAGCTAAAAGCTTGCTCCTAGAAGAGAAAAAATAAAGAGATGTTCACTTCAACTACCTTAAGTCATCATACTTCTGGAATTCTTAGCCATGACAATCAGACAAAAGACACGCAAAGTGGAATAGAATTCATAATGTCACTATTTACAGGTGACATGATCTTATATATAGAAAATTTCCCAGACTCTATCAAAATATTCAGAATTAATAAAAATTATAGAACATCTGAAAAGTAGTAAAAAATATCACTATCTGCCATAAGGAACTCTCTGAAGTAGAAATCAACGACTATATGGCTATGTGACCTAGCAATCATATTCATATTTCAAGGAAGCATCTGCACGGCCATACACACGTTATCATACTCACAGTGGCTAAGAATCAGAGAACAACTCTACACGTGAACTGGTGGCTGAGTGGATGAAAGTAACACGCATCTGTACAATGGAATAAAACCCTGGCCATATGACAGCAGGATGGAGGTGAGTGAACAGAGACAGTCGCTTACATGTGGAATAAAGGGAAAGTCCATGTCATGGAAAAGAATGCTGGTCACCTTAAGTTAAGGACAATAACATGCGGAAAATCTAGGAAGTTTTATCAGTGAGTATTAATGTATCATTTGGGAACTTTCTAAACTAAGAGTTTTAGATGAGAAGATGATGACATTGATATAGGCATCCAACTAAGGTTGTAGCTTTTTAATCCATACATCACACTGAACATAATAATACATTGAGATTCCTATGTGTCAATAACACAGAAAAGTAAAAAGCCTGGGCAAGAAGAATAATAAAGCGTGAAATAAATGAAGATAGGTTTGAACTTTCCTCCACTGTTTTTTTAATATATAAACAATTTCATCTAAGAAACTCTAGAATGGTTAGTATGAGACAAAAAGAAAATCTATCACAAAGACTTTGATCAACAATCTTTTAAATAAACTATCTTAGTGCTGAGCTCCTAGGTTACAGACCACAGTTAAGGTTCTCTTGTGGCCTTAAGATCCTATGTGTACAAGGAGAACATTATTAGAACATAATATAGCATCACGGCATTGGCACAAATAAACTTCAAGATAATATCAAGTGATAGTTAATGCAATCAAGTCTTTTCTGATTAATTATAGCTGACTCTTAAGAGCAGAAAGAAAAAAGGAGATGCTTACCTTGTGTCAGACATAAGAATTTAAAGACAAACGGAAGATAAGCAATGTGACCTCCCACGTCCTCTAAGAGCCTGGGGAGCTTACCATACAGGCGCTCCTCCTGCCATCCTCGGTCTTCTCTTGTTTCACAGCTCCCGAAAAGCTGCAGACCTCTTCTTCAGTTCCAGGTTCTTGCTTGACCTTCACCTGATCAGATTTGAAACTATGACTTTTCTCAGCAGTTCTTCCTGAAGATCCACAGCTAACAAGAAACAAAAGCCACATTTGATCGTAAAGCATAAATAAAATGAAAAAACTATTATTAAAGATAGTAGACAATTACCTCAAAAAGGAATTGTAACAGACATAAGCCCAGACCTTAAAAGTACATTTCATGATCCAAAATCCATTTAAGGATCCTAGTAAGTGATTACATTTCCATGCCACTACAAGTTGAGTATCCATATCTAAAACACCTAAGATTAGAGTTTTGAGACGTTTTCCTATTCTGAAATATTTACAAATCCAGAGTGGGAAGACCTGGGATATGACTCAAGTATAAATATGAAATCTATTTATGTTTCTTACATATACAACCTGAGAGTAGTTTCATACAATATTTTAAGTACACTCAGCAACTTGATTGCAACCTATTGTAATGTGAGATTAGCTATAGAATTTTCCACTTAGACCATCAAGCTAGTGCTTGCATTTTGAGAATATTTCAAATTCCGTGTTAGGGATGCTCAACCTGTAGCATAAAACATCAATGATTGTGTCTCTTTATAGAAACAGTTCCAACACTAGCATCTCAAGCATCTAAAGAATACAACATCAGCACAAGCGGTAAAGAAAGCCCCACAAAGAGAGATTATTTCAGATTTTTGGGGATGACTGGAAGAACAGAACAATAAATAGCAAACAACCTGGTACAAACTTATTAGAATCAGTATGAATGAAAGTGGAGAGTATAGATATGTGGTTAAAGGTTTTACATAAAGCACAAACAACAAAAACAATTCACCACTGAGCAAAGTAAATAAGACTAGTATAGCTAGTGGCTGTAGAGATGGTTCAGTAGTTAACAAACTGGCTTCTCTTCCAGAGGACCAGGTTCAATTCGCAGCAGCCACAACTGTCTATAACTCCAATCCCAAGTAATCCAATACCTTCAAACAGATATACGTGCAAGCAAAACATCAATGCACATAAAATTAAATTAAATTAAAAAAAAAAGACTAGTGTAGCTACTCAGAAAGAAGTTTTCACCGTTTATCTTTCTTCTGAAAGCACTGGTTATTTAAAGTACTAAAAAGTCAACCAAGTAGTTTAATAGGAACAGCTTTCAGAATAGATGCACATATAAAATCCCAATTCTCTAATATCTTAGTTAAAACTTCATATTGTGTTAAATTCAACAAAGTACAAAATAGTGAAAAGAATGTATGCATTGTTTAATCTTAAAAACCTATTTCTTAGCTCTATTCAAAGGCTGAAGAAAAAAATGAACAGTTTAGAAGTAATGAATGCTCTTGATACCCAGAAAAGCATTAAAAGTGTGCTGGAATAAGTAAATTCATAAAAGTACAATAGTCAAACTCCTGGAACACTACTGAAGGAACCTGAAAACCATTCATTACAAAAGTCAATAAAGAAAATTTATCTTGCTGCCCCTTAATTCAATAACTGACAAAGTTTCTTTATAGAAGCATTCTAAAGCAGTAATTATCAAAACAATACTTTTCAACCAGTAAAGATACTTGACACAGAGCTCAACAACCTCCATTTGATCTCCAGAATCCACATGGCAGAAGGAGGAGTTATTCCCATAAACACGCCCCTCCACACACACACCAGGAACATCTGAAGAGCTCACTGGTCAGCCAGTGAGCACTCTGAGCTCCAGGTCCAGTGACTGTCTCAAATGGAAGAAGTGAACAGACCCCGTACATGACCTCTGCCCCCCAACACTGCCCATAGGAACACAAACCACACACACAAAACATAAATAAATAAATAAATAAATAAATAAATAAATAAATAAATAAATATGTGCTCCCAATGGAAGCACACAATACTACAGATGAAGTATTCTTGCTTCCTAATTAAACATGCTCTATTAAACTTCTTATTTCTAAGGCTTATTTTTAAGTGTGTGTGCACCTGTATGTATGTGTGCATGCACGCACCTAACTTAGGCGCCTTCAAAAGCTAGAGGTGGTAGATCTGGCGAGAGCTGGAGTTACAGGCAGTTGTGAGTCACCTGACATGGATGTAAGAGTCAGATGTCTCTTAAATCCCGAGTTACCTCTCCAACAAGCCCCCACAAATGCAAACCTATGCTCTAAACTGCCCATATTGACAAAAAGGGAAGCAAATTAAAAACAATGAGAGAATTAGAAGTCTACAAGAGAAAATACTACATCTTAAAAAAAATTAAACTGATCACCAATCTGTTGATGACAGTGTATAGGGTTTATTTAAATATGGTTCAAAAAATACTTTGTTTATGCCCCTGACACTTTCTCACCGTGAGGCAATGCTGTCGTTTTCTGTAATAAAATGTTGGGGGGACAAAAAAAAAAAAAAAAAAAAAATACTTTGTTTAAAAAAAAAAAGCATTTATGTGGATAAATTGGTAACTTATTTAACTGGACCTAAACAATACTGAATAGTCCACAAGTAAAATGACATAACTTCTGAGTTTTGGTTCAAATAAACCAGACAAGGGAATAGAAAAGAGTACAAAGGAAAGAAGACTGGGTATAATTAATGTACTGACTGTTGAAACTGAGCATATAAAAATGAGTTTACTTTTATTAACTACATTTGAAATTTTTCTTAAGAAAAAAGTTGTAAGTAACATAATACCATTAAAAAACAAAACTCACCTGCCTCGACTGCCGGTGCTAGATGTGCTAGGGGGTCTCACGGGTGTGTGAGAATTGGGTAAGCCTAAAAAACAAAAGTCAGACTGAGGATCGGAACATTCAGACAATACAGCCTGACTCAGAGACTCTTGTAAATCACAGACAGCTGTAAAGTCAGAGATGGCAAATATGATTAGCAGACACCGACCAGCTTCTTCCAGCTGAATCCAGACTCACCTCAGCATCTTATAAGTATTGCTCAAAAGCAAGAAGTAGTAGATTGAGAAAGTTATTTCTTCACATCACAAAATAAACTATATGTAGTCCTTTACTCTTTTTAAAAAATTGAGACAGTGTTTCATTATATAGCCCAGACTGGCCTTAAATCCTCAATTGTCCACTGCCTCCATCTGAGAGCTGACACTAAGTGACACACAAACCAATCAGGCAGTCATCCTTTTTCAACATCCTGAAAAAAAAATCTCACTAAAACTCAACAATATAATTCAAAAAAATGTTAATATACCTTATGTAAAAATCTTTACCTCGGTCAGGCAGTAGTGGCGTATACCTTTAATCCCAAGCACTTGGGAGGCAGAGACAGGCAGATCTCTCTGAGTTTGAGGTCAGCCTGGTCTACAAGAGCAAGTTCCAGGACAGCTAGGACTATTACACAGGGAAACCCTGTCTTGCAAAACAAAAAGGGAACAAACAACAAAATAAAATAAAACCCATCATATATGCATGCATATTTGAAAAACGAACTAAGAAAAGTCGACAAACCTTGAGAAAAGCAAACTCTCCATCATAATCCAAGTGATCCTCATTTAACCAGTTGAAGCCCTTGAAAAGTTGGAACTATTCCTTCCTTCCAGTCCACTTCTGAGTTTTACTCTGTACACTAGACTGTAAAGTAACTCTTCCCTGAGTCTCTAGCTTGCGAAAACGCCCTGCAGATTTTGGGCTTGCCAATGCCCAGAAAAATAATCAGGAGAGCCAATTCCTTAAGAGGATTTCTTATCCTTTTCCATCCTCTGTACCACATCATGTGTGTAAAGTGTATATACATATGATGTGCCTCCACACACACCTCCCTCTTGTGGCTGTTTTTACCTAATACAGACACCAGGAGGCAGCCTTCACTCCTCCACCCCTATCTGAAGGTGTTAAGAGCAATGAAGCAATATCCCTGTTTGTTTTACCTGAAGATCCGGGTGATAAAGCAGAGGGTCCTGGGGAAGGATTCATGGTACTTGTAGGCTGTGGGGGTAGATGACTGCCTGAGATATATCTACTCAGTAGATTATCTAAACTACTTGAGCCAGCATCTTCCAACTAAAAAGAGATAAAAATAAATTTGCTTTGATTAAACTGAGGATGAATAAATTAATGTCACTGTTTGTACTTACTTTACTACAACAGATTATGCAATATCAAGTTCAACCTAACTGCTGCTTCCTTAGGCTCTTCTGAGAACAAACACAGTATGAAGCTTGTTACTGAAACTGTAATTTATATTATACAACAGATACCCAGCTGCTAAGACAAACTTAATAATCCATTAAGCCCTGTTTAACTACAAAAATAGTTCTGACATACTAACAGTTCACTTCCTTGTCCTATGTCTCCCCTTCTGTAGTGTCCCACCAGAATCACTCATACAAGGATAAATACATGTCAAAACCCAGCTTTAAGCTCTGACAGCAGCATCCAGCCTGAGCAAGGTGCATCACTGTATACAAAAGAAAGAAAAAGCCGGAAATCTGAACTCAATTCATACTTAAGAGGCATAAAGAGAGGATAAAGCATTGCAATTTTGGGACAGTTCTCCAAAAAAAGAGCATCAGTTTCCTGCCCTAAAGTAAGTCCTCTATCCCGTAGAAAGTGATGATTCAGTGAGGAAATTTTTACACAAGTAGAAGGACACCGCTGAAGCTATCTGAAAATCCACACTATTAGTTGTCAATCTTGCTTGATTCTATTTATTCCCACAATTCAATCTGTTCTCCAGACAAAGGCCAAATTATTTCTTATACAAATCTATTTCTTGCTTAAGACAAAACTACGCACTTAGTTGCCTGTTTTCTTTCCTCCCTAAAAGTGAACTAAGTTTTACAGCAATCTCTAGCATCATCAAATGTACAAATGACTGATCAAAAAAGTGAGCTGGTCCAGTGGTAGATATACACTTGACTTGTCCTGGAACTGCTGAATCTTTTCTCCAGGTGGTCGTTGTATTTTACATTCCCACCAATGGTGTGTGAGGAACCTAATTCCTCTCCCTTCTCACCAATACTAGAGTTAATATGTAATGTCTCAGTCATCATTTCCACAGTGACTAGAAATGATTTTTCAAATGAACAGCTGTTATCTTTTTAATTTTTAAGATTTGTTTGTTTATGGATGTTTTGCCTGCATGTATATATGTACATATGCACATGACATACATGCCGTGACCAACAAAATAAAGAATCATGTAGTTTTAAAAGCAAGAAAGATATAGGAACTGACAAGAAAAAAGGGGTACTTTCATTTTTTTCTGATTAAGTTAAAAAATCTATAATGGTTTCTTTTATAAAGTATACGGAGACCTTTTGAACCTAAAAGAAGGAAGGAAGGAAGGAAGGAAGGAAGGAAGGAAGGAAGGAAGGAAGGAAGGAAGGAAGGAAGGAAGGAAGGAAGGCCGGCCCCATTAGAATATTCTTCTCATCCCTCCTCACCTACCACGTAGCCCTTTAAGCACAAGGACCTTGTTGAACACAGGATCAAATTAGAACCCCTTTATGAAGCTCGCAGAAGTCCAGGCACCCCTCCCTACTGTCTCTAGACTGCTTTCATTCCATCCCGTTCTCCTTTTCCTTTCCTCACTGGCCTTACTCCTGCTGGTCATTTTACCTCATGTAGTCTATTGCCAATCACTGCTTTCCTAATTCCTACTCACCCTACAGGTTTCAAGGAAGTTTAACTCCTTACCAGATTTACTCTGTGCTTTCCTCTTTAAGAAACAATCATGATTAGGATTTTAAATATGTGTACTCTCTGCCAGCAAGCCTCTCTTGTCTCCAGTGTTCCTCAAGTAAGTGCTAACATATCTGTCAAGTAAATATTATGTTTCCTTTTAAATATAAAAATCTCTTGGTTCTTCCCCTAGTTACTTTATAAAAATTATAGTGGAGGCAAGCTAATTATAACAACAAATATTTATTATATATATATATATATATATGTGTGTGTGTGTATATATATATATATATATATATATATTACAGACACCAACTTACATAAATTATTTAATTTTCCTAGTAAGCCTAAAAGGCAAATTCAATTAGACTCAACCATTTAAGAAATTAAAGAATGGTTGGGTGGGTGTGGTGGCACACACCTTTAATCCCAGCACTTAGGAGACAGAGGCAAGCAGATCTCTTCTCTTAGTTTGACGCCAGCCCATTCTACAGATAGATCGAGCTATACAGGGAGACCCTGTCTCAAAAAACAAAAACAAAACAAACAGAAACTACAAACTCTAATCTCACTTTCCTACACCGCCTGCTGTATTACAACCAAGTGATTGATCCTGTGAACTGCACACAGGCATGCGGAAGTCATAGGAGTAGTCTGCAGAGTCGGGTTCTCTTCAGTCACCCTTGCATGGTTTCTAGGGATGAATGCAGATGTTAGGCTTGTAAACAAGGTTTCTGGCTGCTGAGCCTCCTGGTGGTCGGAAAATGCAGTCTGCTTTCATGAGAAGGTGATAGGAAGTTGTAAATGGGTAGCAGAATGCTTCATATTTTAATGTTTCACTTACAGTAATGGTGTATGTGCTGGATTGATTGATTGATTGATACAGTAGGCATATTGGCAGATTGTAATATTTTCCTTATGACTGGTAAAATAGTTTTAATTAGGTTCAAGGTCAGGATTTCAGTATACTGAGGTCTAAAAGTAACATGTTCCTGGAAACATGGATCACTTAGATTATAGCTGCATTTCCTTCAAATATTTGGGAACTTGTCACATATTGGGCTCTAAGTTCTGGTGGTCTAAAGATCAAAGAGAAACAATCTTTGATCTCAAAGGTTTTACCATGTAATAAGGATATAGTTTTTTTAGGCATGTTCAAATCATAAAGTTATTCCTTCATGTGGGTATATATAATGATGTACACACCCCACAATAATTTACTTTTTAAAAAATTTATTTATTATATATACAGTGTTCTACCTGCATACATGCATGCACAATAGAAGAGGGCACCAGTTCTCATTAGAGATGGTCATGAGCTGCCATGTGGTTGCTGGGAACTCAGGACCTCTGGAAGAACAGCCAGCACTCTTAACCTCTGAGCCATCTATCCAGCCAATAATTGAATTTTTTAAGTCTGCACCTCATTTTTTAAAGATTTATTTATTTATTTATTTATTTATTTATTTATTTATTTATTTATTTATGCAGTGTTCTGTCTGTATATATGTCTGCAGGCCAGAAGAGGGCATCAGATCTCATTACAGATGGTTGTGAGCCATCATGTGGTTGCTGGAAATCGAACTCAGAACTTCTGGAAGAGCAGCCAGTGCTCTTAACCTCTGAGCCATCTCTACAGCACCCCTCACCTCATTTCTTTCTGGCTAATTGTCAAATTATAATATCTTAGGGAAAAGGCTATATGGTAGTAATTCCCAACCAATTTCATTTCATCTATCTCTTCAGTATTTTATTATCTCCCCGTAGTGAGCACTTTTTCAAGCCATTGCTAATAGTATTTTAACATCTAAAACAAAATCCTTATGCTGACAACCAAACCACACATTACACTCACATATTCAAGTACAAATCAGCTATTTTCTGGATTGTGCAAAACAGTTAAGTCTGAGAGTTTATCTCTGTGTTTCATATTAAACGTATTATTTGTTATATTCATTTACTTTGATTAATGTCAATGCTGGATTTCTCTATGCAAACTCCTAATTTAGCCCAATTTCAGCTCCATTACATAATTTCTTGGAATATTATTATGGTGACTGCCAGACAAAATCAGTTTTTTGGAACGCATGACTATCCTGTGCATTAAACAATCCTTCTAAATCCTTGTTGCTTAATAATGCCATTCACAACACAAAGCCATTACTCATACCTGTAATGTTGCTGATGCAAGGAAACCTGCCATATGAAAAATTATGTAAAAATACAGCATATTTACATACAGCACATAAAACTTAAAAATGAAAATAATGACTACTCTTGATGTATGTATTTACTATACTTTTTTGGTTGCTATAGTCCTTGCAGCTGTGAGAAGACTTCACAACCTGGCATAGTGACGCACGGCTTTAATTCTGACACTTGGGAGGCAGAGGCAAGTGGGTCTCTGAGTTGGGAGGCCAACTTGGTCCACATGGTGAACTCTCTAGGGCAGCCAGGGCTATAAATTGAGAATCTGTCTTTCAAAATAAATGAAGGAAGGTAGGTAGGTTGGTTTCTTATACATGATACAGATAAGCACTATACCATGTTATGATGGCAACAGTTTCATAAACTGAATGCTTAAGGAAAGTACCATGCTCATCAGCAGGCGGCCAACACAAAACAAAATCAATGACATGGTATAGTTAGACTTTTTTTGTTTTGGCGTAAAAAACAGACAAAAGAAAAGCTTACATGTCTTTTGCTTATATATTATGGTTTCCAAATTTGTATTTCTACGGGATTTCTGTGAATGTGTGCATCCACATCTATATGTCTTTCTTTGGCTCCTTTTTTCTTCCTGTCCATTTGTTTTGCCCTATTGAAGTTATTTTTATTTTATATTAAAGAAATAACTTACACACACACACAAACACACACAAAGCTTACAGACCAGTGGTTCTCAATCTGTGAATCACAACCCCTTTTGGGGGTCAAATGACCCTTTCACAGGGTCATATTAGATAGCCTGCATGAAAGGTATTTACATTACAATTCATAATAGTAGAAAAATTAATTACAAAGTAGCAACAAAAATAATTTTATGGTGGGAGTCACTACAACATGAGGAACTCTACTAATGGGTCACAACATTAGGAAGAAAACCACTGTTAGACAAAAGCCCACAGTACTAGTATGTCCTTAGAAGCAAACAGAAACCAAAATATCCATCATCTACTGCATGAACACACTGTGAAAGACCCGAAGCGAGAGAGAGACACAGGATACATGCCCATAATCCTACCATGGGAGAGAGTGAAATGAAAAGTCAGACTGAGATCAGCATGTGATACATACTGGATTCCAGGCCACACTGTTCTACATTTAAAGACCTTATCTTCAAAAGAAGAAAAGAGAAAGAACATTCTACACAACACAGTATTATTCAGCCCTAAGAACAAATTGTTATTCTGTAGACTTGGTAAACATTATACTAAGTGAAAGAAATAAAAGGTATAAAGAAATGAAAGACATAAAAGCCCACATATTTTATCTTCAAAAAATGTGCATAACAGAAACAGAAGAACTATTAGTAGATTCTAGGAGCAAGAAAAGAAGGAAACAGATGACGCCAATGCTACAGTTTGAAACCATGAAAATCCTAAAACCACAGGTGACAGCTAAACAATCTTGCACCCATACTTGAAACAATGACAAACTAACTTTTCAGGTCTACTATTTTCTTGGTGTTGCTATGAATAATGAAGAGAGCCTAAATTTATAGTCAAGAGTTTGAATCAAATTCTAATATTTTGGGGGGCTGCAGAGATGGCTCAGAGGTTAAGAGCACTGGCTGCTGCTCTTCCAGAGGACCTGAGTTCAATTCCCAGCAACCACATGGTGGCTCACAACCATCTGTAATGAGATCTGGTGCCATCTTCTGGTGTGCAGGCACAACACTGTATGTATAATAAATAAATAAATCTTTAAAAATTTCTAACATTTTTACCGACTATATACATAGAAAAGTCACTCACCATTATTTCATTATAAATATCAACGCTACATATTCCAGCATCAAAACTCACAAATTGCCCAAGAAAGCATTTTGTTAATTATAAGATAACTTACAAATGTAACCTTTTAACTTACATTCCCAAAATTTAATTACATTCTATTATATAGTCTAATCCTTGCAGTACCAATCCGGTTACCATTTCCTTGGTCGAGAGACCCCAATCTCTTTAGATATCAAGAATCTATAATAGATTGACAGAATCACAAGAAGCCAGTGGTTTTCAAATAACTTTGAAGTTATAAAAGCATCATTTAAAACTCTGACACAGCCAGGCAACGGTGGCTCATGGCTTCGATCCTGCTCAGAAGTCAGAAGCAGATATCTCAGTGACTTTGAGGCTAGCCAGGAACACACAGGAAGAACAGCCCTACTATTTCAGCAGCTTCACTGCTCCTTGACGCCCTGGTGACCCCCAACCAAAGTCATACAATTAGGGAGAAAATAGTATAATCCTCAAATATTTTATTTATAAAAGCTGAAGAAATGAGAAACCTCAGAGAGCACCTTGTGATTCATCTTCTCCTTTTCATCATTATTTCTTCTCTTTTATTATGTCCCCCAAAGTGCCTGATATCTAAACCTTTCAACACAAGCCACTCTCTGCTCAACTGCTTTTAAGGAGTGGACAACCATTACTGTACTTGTTTAGACAGACTCTTCTTCTAACTTTAAAACATGGAGGAATACGAGTTTCAGCACAGTAACTTTAAACTTTACATATGTGTCCTTTACTCTTCAGAAGGTTCGTTCAAGTAAATCACTGGTCCTGAAACTAAAAAAATTCTGAAATATGTATCTTTTTCAATTAGTATGAGATTTTAAACAATTTGTTTAACTTAAATACAAACCTGTATAGGTGGAATATCTGGCAATGATGGAAGGTTTTCTGGATTGGTGACTGAGGGAATTAGTTCTATTGCTGTAACAGATGGGCTGGTGGGACCTCGATTTGCATTTGCCATAGTTGCTGTGGTAGGGCTTGTTGGGTTGATTGGGTTGTGTGCTGATACAACAGGAAAGGGTCCAGCATGCCCTGGGTTTGAGTGCTGTTTAAGAAAGAAGGTATTATAATTATGTGCTCTTGCCACCATCTCTGAACCATACCTTAGAACAATATAACTATCTTTAGTGTATCCTTTCCAAACTAAAAGTATCTGCAGTTGACAAAGAAGTGGAGCCTCTCAAATTTATACGAGAAGAGTTTGAACTAATCTTTCCTTTTTATGTACTATATAGGGGAAATAGATTTGCAAATAATTGTCAACTAGTCAGCCTACTGATATGATCTTCAGAACAAGGATATAAAGATGTAGAAGGTACCAAGTTTACAAATAGCCGCCCATGTAAGGCACAGTTCTAAGGCACTATTCTGTGGTCCGTTAGTCTTCTATCTAATGAAAAGAAAAAACTACAAAATTTATCAATATGGTAAAAAGAACGATGAATTTAAGAAAGAAACTATGACACTGATTCCTAGTTCTAATACTATGAAGTTTTAAACAGTCACATAATCTCAGTAATTGTAATATATAGATAAATGATCTCTTAATAGTTTCATAGACCAGGCTGCTATGAGAATTATTTAAGTTAATATATGTGCAGGTCTTTGGGAAATAACTAAACATACAAAATTAAATCAATCAAATATTAAAAAATTAAAATGCTGACAGTGACTTCTGAAGGGAAAACTCTAAAGCCTAATGGTCTGATTCTTGGTACCCTTTCAAATGTTAAACCTTGGTACTCACAATATTTAAAAGTACCCAAGAACTAAGGGGTACATGGGTATCTCAATAGTTATAAGGAAACCAGCATCTTCAGTCTTCCTAGGTATTATTTTAAACGTGTTTGCCTAAGACTGTGTCATGAATGGTCTTTTCACAACTGTCCTTCTCTCACTTGACAAAGTAATGGCATACTGCTGAAAAAATATGGGGGGAAAAGCTAAAACCAAATTACAAAGTTAAACAAAGGCACAACTGAAAAAGGACTTGGGTATCAAAGGGGCTGATACTGCAGACCAACAAAAATGAAGAGCCAATAAACCCGACTAATGAAACAGAACTGTGAAAAGCTCCATTAGAAAACATTCAAAAAAGGGAGAAAATATTTTTGTAATAAAATCTCTACTCTCCAATTACATTAATTTTTATCAATTTTCTTGAGCATTGCATAAAAACAAAACACAGTAAGAATCAATTATTCTTATTTTAACAATAAATAACAGTAAAAAGCATATAACTGAAAAGGAGGTTAAAAGACTACACTTAATTTAAGATATACTTTAAAATTTTTTACACCATTTGATTAGTATTCTTTTTTATGTAAATGTGTGCCTACATGTATATGTCTGCACCACATGTGTGCAGTGCCCAGAGGTCAGTAGAGGCCATCAGATACCTTGGAAATGGAGTTATAGACAGTTTGGATGCCATGTGGACACTGGGAACCAAAGCCAGGTAGAAGTGCTCTTAACTGCTGAACCATCTCTCCAGCCTCATCTGTCTTAAACCACATAAACCTAATTTGTTTCCATAACTGTGTACAAATAATACAATGATAACTTTTCAACAGAAAGGATTTAAATCTTAGGAAAAGCCTTGCTATCACTCAATTTAACCAGTAATTTTTGTTAAAAATAGCTTTATCTTTTTAAAAATTTTATTTCTATGTATATGAATGTTTTCCCAGCATGTACATCTGTGCACCACATGCAGTGTGTCCAGAAGTATTCATATCCCCTGAAACTGGAGTTGCAGATGGTTATGAGTCATCAAGCAAGCACTGGAAATCAAATCTAGAAGGGCAGCCTCTGCTCTAAACACTGAGCCATCTCTAAGGCCTACTTTCTCAGTGGTCTGTCTGAGCCATCTTACATCCCACTTTTAGCTTTCAAGTCAATATTTACAATATCCTAGAATATTTTCACCACTAGTTACAAATATATAAAAAATTTTAAATATAAGGTAAGAAAACTTTTTCAGAAATCTTTCTGGGTGTAATTTTGGTAAAGAGCTACAGAATCATTGCTTTAAGTGTTTAACATGTAGACTAAACAAGCAAACTTAGAAGTTTACCCTAGTCTTTCTTTGATTTGGAAATTATTTGATTCTACTTAAGGTGTATTAGTTTCTGTGTATGTGTGCATGTCTAGCTGAATGTAAACATAGTCCATGTATGCAAGAGAGGGTGCTGCCATGCAAGTGCTATGAACTAATGGAAGTGTTCATAGCCTGAGCCACTGACAAACTCCCTATTCCCCAAATTTTAGCCTAGTGGTTATGGCTTAAAATCTGTTAGAGTAACATCACCATTGCACTTTTAAATTAACCGGTGATCCTAAGAGCCTCTACAGCATGTTTGTTTAATTTTTGAGACAAGATCTCTATAGACCAGCCTGGCTTTCAACTCCCACTACGACTACTCTATCTCCTGAGTTCTAAAATTATAGGTGTGCATTACCATACTCAGTCCACAGCATGTTCATGTTTTAAGAAAGCACTGAGTTGTTTTTTTTTAAAATATATTTTTAACTTGAAATACTGTTTTAAACACTTTATTTTATAATCATAGTTCATACTGAGTTTACATATTATATAATTTAAATATTATAAATTTACCCCTAAATCGCTTTTTTTTTGTTTTTTTGTATTTTATTTCATTAAAAATTTTTATTCATCTATCTATGTAGGTGCCTTGTGTGATGCCTCCATGAGTTTCTGTGCAACACGGGTGTACAATGACTTCAAGAGCCAGAAGGCTGTAGTTTAATAAATGTAAAATTGCATCATAAAAAAAAAGAGCCAGAAGGCAGTGCTATATCTCCTGGAACTGGAGTTATAGATGGTTTTGGGCTGCCAGGTGAGTCCTAAAAACTACACATAAGTCCTATGTATAGAAAGTGCCTCTAACCACTATGCCATTTCTCCATCTCTATCTAAGACAGTTGGCCTTTTAAGAGAAGGGCTATAATGTAGCATAGGCTGGCCTTGAATTCTCCGTGAAGCCAAGGGTAACTTTGAATTTACGATCCTCCTACTTACCTCTCTAGCACTGTGATTACAGTCATAGTTACTAAACCTGGCTTAATTTACTTTATTATTGTTCTCTTAGAGTTTCTTGGCAGTAGAGACCAAGCCTGGGGCTTCAAGCATTCTACAACTAAGCTAGATCCTAAGGCACAATAATTTTTAAGATTAAGCATATCTACACTCTGTAGAAAAAAAGTATATAAACACATATACATACATGCATACAACTAGCCCTAAACTTAAAACTTTCTTTTTTATCGGTATTAAAATGTCATGTTAAAAAGCACAATAAAATATGAGAAAATTAAAGCTCTAACCTTGATTTTCAGAATTATCATTTGGAACTAAAGGATAAGTCAAAAGTTCCTTGTTTTTCACTCTATAGATGAGTTTAGTTAAACAGGAGTACCTTAATTCATAGTATTATAGGCTTAAAGAAACAAATTTTCCTGTGCACGTATTTTTTCTGGGACAAGCAGATATAAAACAAATTATCAGAAGTATGAAAGACCCACACCAACAACTAATTATGAAAAATAATGTCTTTTAGTTTTAAAATTGTATGATTCTTACAAATGTAACTCTAGGCATACTTGTCTTTGGAGGTGAGGCTGCATCATGGAATACTGAGGGCCGCTGTGCCTTGGTATCCCTGGAATTCTGGCAGCATTCTGAGCCAGTCTCATTTGATGGGCTTGAAATGCTCCACAGTTCATGTTGCCTCTTTGCATTGTTTGCACACTGATCAATCTTGGAGGCTATAAAAAGTAAAAATTGCAATTCATATTTTCCACTTTAGTTTCTGTTTGTTTCTTTTTCAAGACAGGGTTTCTCTATGTAGCTCTGGTTGTCTGGAACTCACTCTGTAGACCAGGCCGGCCTTCAACTTCCTGGGTACAGGGATTAAGGGCATGTGGCACCACATCCAGTTCATATATTTCTACAAATCTATTTTTCAATCATAAAATGTTAAAGTAAAAGTAATTCAATTATAACAGAATAGTATAAAGCAATAGAATAAGCTCTTTTCCAACCCCAATAATTTATAGGTCTGATAATAACTATAAAAAA
This sequence comes from Arvicola amphibius, assembly GCF_903992535.2. Classification (NCBI taxonomy): domain Eukaryota; kingdom Metazoa; phylum Chordata; class Mammalia; order Rodentia; family Cricetidae; genus Arvicola; species Arvicola amphibius. The sequence goes on along the minus strand of NC_052060.1, from coordinate 14,709,501 downwards.
GTTGGTCACTCCAAATTTTCTCTATCTACTGTTTCTGGGAGAGAGGGGAAAAAAAGGGAAAGAGGGTGGGCGGGCGGGTTAACATTAATTCGTCTCAGCATGGAGATAACACTTGATTGTGAAGGAGTACATAAACAAAAGACCAAAAATAAGAAAAATTTGAGCAAATGCCTAAAGAATGCAACAGATCTTAGAAACAATCTGATTCTTTGGCTCATGATATTATTTGTATGGGGTGGGGGTAACGTGGTATGGAGGAGCAAAAATGTCACTACTTCCTCTGTTCTTACATAATACCTATATTTTTCAAACTTTCTCCACATCTCTGAACTCTGTCTAGTAACTCTGAATGTGTAATTCATATACACAGAATGAAGTGTAGTCGTATGGTCTTTTTCTAATTTCTATCAATATTGGAGGGACACAATGCTTACCTGTTGTTGTAACATCTGTGGGGCTGTTTGCCGAGGATGCTGTTGTGTTGTTGTTGTTGTTGTTGGTACAGGAGCTGGCGGTTGCTGCATTCTCATCTGTTGTAACTGTTGATGTTTTTGTGCATACACTTGTTGCTGCATGTGCTGGAGTCGAAGCTGTGCTAAGTTAATCTGTCCTGGGGTTTTACTAATGTGGTTTGTACCTGGAGGAACTTGCCCAACTACAACATTAGGAGTATAACCAGGAGCTGGCTTACTCTCTATTACTAGATTACCTGAGGGTTTAAAAACATAAGAAGGATTTACAAATAATCAACTAAATTGTCCACTTTAAAGACGAATCACTATCTTTTCCTCCTCCTAACAATTAGCACCTCAGAGTATCCAACAGCAAAGCATAAAAGAGCACTAAGTCCAAAGACGGTAATTAAAAATTAGATTCCAAAGCCCCTTGAACCCTCCCCCAAATAAGCTCATTATTTAAAATAGACTATCTGTTCTTACACCTATGTGCGCATGACATGTGTATGCATGTGCATGTTTGGATGTGTGGATGGTTGTGGGCAGGCACAACAGTGCACAGGTGGAGGTCAGAGGACAAGCTTTGGATGTTAGTCCTCACTTTTCCAGCTAGCTTGAGGCACAGTGTCTTTGCTGCTGCATAACCCAGGCTAGCTGGCTGGAGACTGAAAGAGACATTATTAGAGGAAGGATCCAGTGGGTATGAATCAATTCTTCCACGAAAGACTCCAGGATACTCATGACAGTTGCTATACTGATTCTATGTGCTGTCATTTTTTTTTGAATGTACGAGAGTTTTGGCTGCATATATGTCTGTGAACCAACTACTGTATGCCTGGTGCCTGAAGAGATCAAAAGAGAGTATCAGATCCCTTGGAACTGGAGTTACAGTTGTGAACAGCCATGCGGATGCTGGGAATCAAATTTGTGTCCTCTGAAAAGGCAGCCAGTGCTCTTAACCACTGAGCCATCACCCCATCTTCCGTTTACTTTCCAATTGCTATTGTTAAGAGTTAAAAAAAAAAAAAAATACCCTGCTAACAAATAATTTTCTATGGAAATCCTGAATGCTTTGAAGCATTTATGCATTCAGTCATTTCCCTCCCTTTTTACACAGTTGTTGCTTTCTGAGAATAGAGGATAAGTTCTCAAAAGGTATGATTTAAGGTGGCTGTTGGCAGGCCACAAATAACTCTGCTAACAGTCAATTACTTTTACATTTTTTGAAACTGAAGAACACCACACACACACAACAGTGATTTTCTGGTATAGCATCGAAGGCAAAACTGAGAGTCCACTTTCTTTCGTTTACCCAAAGATGCCTAACTTTAAATAGTGCAATTCATATCTCAAGGACATGATTATTTTGAAACTGAGAATATGTGAACGGATGGTAGATTTCATTTTGAGTCATTTTGTTTCATTTTACTTTTCTTTAAAAGACAGGATCTTACTGCGTCACCTACACTGGCCTCAGAGTCCTAGACTCAAGTGATCCTTGTGCCTCAATCTCCTAAACAGCTAAAATCACAATATGCACTACTTGCTTGGCTTTTTCGTTCTCAAGTTTGTTTTGTTTCTTGTTTTTATCGTTGACCCATACAACTTTCACCCATGGTCTTTAAGCCAACAATATGGAGCAATAAAAGCACAGTTTATAGTTTTACAAAGTGAAGAGTTCCTCTTGTCAAACACTCTTTGGAATGTGACTATTATAAACACTACAGTGTCCTCAAGTTCCTCCTCCACTGCACCACTTATAAACGACTATAAGAATTATCAGAGAATAATCATTTCTATATGAAACAATCAATGTAAATTTTGAAAAGGAAAGGCTACAAAGGGACCACACCCTACAAGGATTGAAGAATAGAGAGCATGCTCAGTGTGCAAGAGGCCAGGGTCCAAACCCCAAGCACCAAAAGCAAAAGCCAGCCTGCAACTAAACAGTTTCCAACACATTACATTCCTTATGTCACTCACATTTTAAAGTTTAAAAACTTATATACAATTTGCTTAAATGGTTTCTCTTCTCAACTTAATAGCCCAAATCATATCCATGAGATGATTTCTCACCTAAATTCACTACATTTTTGGCCCAGAAGGTAGGATCACAATGGAAACGAATTGCTCCATTGGCAGCAGGAACAGGATCACACCGTGCTTTCAAAATATGACGTAACTGAAAAGTAATCTTCAAGGAAAAAAAATTCACATTAGTCTTAAAATTAAATGTAGTTAAGGTTAGCCTTGAACTCACAATTCTCTGGCCTCAACTTCCCAAGTGCCGGCTCGAATTAGTTAAGTCACCAAGCTCAGCTACTCTATCCTTATATACAGATGGTTACAATAACCAAAATGCATATTAATACTTTAAACATGGTTTAGTTTTTATAATATAAACATTCCACACTTGTAAATAATAGGTCCATTAAGTAAATATAAAGATGCTATGTGTCTCACCAGCCGTTTGCTATACAGTAGTGCCGTGCTGCTGCCACTTGCAATGGCCCAGTTGGTAAAGTTCATAACATGCTTCACCTGCCGGGAAAGGCCTGTGATATCATTCTGCTGCTGAAGTAGCTTCATTTGTCTTTCTTTTGTAACATTCTGAAATAGAACAAGAGTTTCACTGAAGAATTTAAAAAGTCACATACATGAATACCTGTATTTCCTTCAAGAAATGGTTCAAAGGAAGCCTATAGCTATTTGGTGAGTCTATGAACAATAGGAAGGAAAGGAACAAACAAAAGTGGGACTAAATATTCCTGCTCTAAGTGAATCCATTCCATTCAGGACATCAGCAGTAGTTTATGGTTTTTATTTCATCAAATACAGTGTCTTCCTGTTTTTAGGTTAATTCAATAAAGTCTGAGTTGACTTTGAAGAGTCATTTTATACAATCTTAACTATAGTTTCTAGGTTAAAGAAAATGTGAATTACTAGCGCCACCTACTGTTATAACTTGAGAAGGTTAAAATTTCTCAAACAAAGGGGAAAATGATAAATCCCAAAGGTCTAAGGGTGAAATTAAGCAAATTGGCATAACAAAGTTCAAACAAAAACTAGTTTCAGAAAAATGCTGCAGGAAGAATAAACTGCCCAAAATGGACCACTACCCAAGGAGATGTGGCAATGTCCTAGACATCTTGCCAAAAAGAACCTATGCACTTCTTTCTTAAACATTTTCTCTCCCCAAATTCTACAACTTAATTTACTAAACAGTATTTTTCAAAAGGAAACAAGTTTATTTATAATATAAATAAATGAAAGTGTTCAATAGACAGAATGTTGATCTATAGCCTCACTAGAAATCATCAACTCTGCTAGGTAATAAAGCTGCACACCTTTAATCTAGTATTCAGAAGACAGAGGCAGGCAGATTTCAGACTCGAGGCCGTTCTGATCTACAGAGCAAGTTACAGGACAGCCACAGCTACACAGAGAAACCCTGTCTCAAAAATATTCTTTTGTACACCTTTATCTTAATACACATTTTTAAATTCTGAAGCTCTTGAAACAGATTTACTACGATCACTTTTAAATGTATGAAATGTATTTATAATACATGGAAATATATTAAAAGTAGTTAATACTAACTGCTCTAGATTCATATGGTTATCCTAAAGAAAAAAAGCCTAGTAGGGTTAAAACTCACTGAATACAAGTACAATAGGAAAGACACTCCAACTTTAGTGATATGTTCAAGATTTTTAACATCCCTACTGATTTTCAATGCAGAATGTATTTAAAACACAAAAATTCAAATATCTTGTTCACAAGATTTCTTTCATTTGCATATAACTACATGTATCTCATACCTTTAAAAGGTTCTATGGCTAAATGAAATAGAAACAACCCTCTAAGGATAATCTAATTAGTTTTTTAAACAAAACAAAAACAAAAACAAAAAACAAAACAAAAAAAAAACCACCTCAACTTCTATAACATTCACATTTGGCCAGGCCTTTAATTAAATTAAATTAAATTTAATTTAATTTAATTTAATTAAAGGCGCACGCCTTTAATCCCAGAATTTGGGAAGCAGAGGTGGGAAAATTTCTTTGAGTTTAAGACCAGCCTGGTCTATAAAATGAGTTCTAGGACAGCCAAAACCACACAGAGAAACCCAGCCATAAAAAAAAAAGAAAATAAACAAAAATTCACATTTGAAATTTTCTGAGACCACATCAACTTTGGGCAGTAAAGATTTAGATTAAAACTTTATTTGTGACCAGACAGTAGTGACATATGTCTTTAATCTCAACACTTGAGAGGCAGAGGTAGGTAGAACTCTGAGTTCCAGGTCAGCCTGGTCTACAAAGCAAGCTCCAGGTCAGCCAGGCCTACACTAAGTAACCCTGTCTAGAAAAACCAAAACACAAAAAACTTCATTTGGATTACTACATATTAATCACAAAATATGAAACAGAGACCTAATACTATAAAATTAGTAACTAAGTTTAAGGCTTATGTATTTCAAACTATGAAACATTTTTGGCAAATTACAGAAATACAAACATGGCTCAAACATAAGCCCAACTGCATTCATATAAAGAAGTTAAATTGAGGCTTCTTGCTAAAAAGGAAGAAAAGAAATTCAAAGAGCTTGCTTTGTCTTCATTTACATCATGCTTTAGTAATAATTCAATATCACAATTATCTAGTTATATGGCTTGAAAAAAGAAAAAAATGTTTTATGTCAGGCATGGCAGTACACGACTCTCATTCCAGTACTCGGGAGACAGAGCTAGGCTCTATAGGTTAAGAAAGACTAACATAGTGATTTCCAAGTTGGTCAAAAAACAAAATTCAAAGTGTTATTAAAATTAATTACATAAAAAGCTAGTTCTCCATCCCATAGTAGCAATCCTGGATTCTCAGAAAAATGCTGCAAGGAAGAATATCCCCCACCCATTTAAAAGAGGTTTGAATAAACACTGAGAATAGCGGAAGAGCAAGAGAAGTAGTTTTTGTTTTATTTTGCTTTAACCATACCTCTAGCTGCTGTAAGAGAGATTTTCCTTTCTTATTAATTTCATTGATAAGGGTGAAAATGGCCACTTTAATTTCTTGTTCTACTCGTTTATTGGTCTCATTTACTTCTTTAATCCTGAATAAGAAAAATGCATCATTAGGTTATCAACACAACTAGGCATTTTTCCAAGTAATTAAAGTTAAATATTTGTCAGCATGCACAGATGATGTGGAATTCCCCTCTGTATATTGTGAATACCATAATAAAGAAGCTGCTTTGGGCTTATTGAAGAACAGAATAGGACAAAGTGGGAATTCCAAACAGATAGAGGAGAGTAGGTGGAGTCAAAGAAAAGCCATGTAGCTGCTGAAGGAGACAGACACCAGATGGAACCTTACCAGTAAACAACGAGCCTCGTGGCATTACATAGAATAATGGAAATGGGTTTATATAAGAGTTAGCCAGGAATATGCCTCAACTAATAGGCCAAGCAGTGTTTTAATTAATACAGATTCTATGTGATTATTTCAGGTCTGGGCAGCAGGAAACGAACAAGCAGCTTCCGACTACACACAACTTATGTTGTAGCAGACCTAACCATTTAATTAGAGTCAAAGAAGTCACACAAAGAATAAATTCAGTATTTAGTGATTTAAATTAAGATTATGAAGGCCAGTTTATTTATCTGAAAATATCAAATTACTATGGCATGAATGTGATATAAATACCTAGCACTATTGACTGTCAATCAAATTTGCTACATATATTGTCTAATCATATTTGAAAATTCTACCTGAGATGCTTTCTGCAAACAAAATACAAAAGAATATCACAATGATTAGTTACAACCTTTTGCAACGGCAGAAATTTCACTTAAAAGCAGCATCTATTTTCATTTTAAGTTTATCACTTCAAAAATGGGTTATAGTTAAGATTGTTTCATAATTTCCTCTCAAACTGGCTTAATACCTCAGAGAGTAAAACATTAAATCATTGGGGGTAGGGAGTACACCTGTTAGCAGTGACCCAGGATCTGTTTTATTGCTAAGAATGTGTTTTATCCCCAAAGATTATGAAACAATCCATTTTTACAAATAGCTCCTACATATTTCATAAATAAATGTATCTACCTATTACAATTACACATATTAAAGTTCTGGCTACAAATATAAAATGTTAGATTGCTTTCATATTTATAAAATGAGAAGTCATCTCATTAATAAAAGTAAAATGTCAATACCAACTATAATATCTAATCTTTTTCTTTTATGTATTCTACTATTGTATACACTTTCAGCAGCCAAATACATTACAATTTTTCATACATTCTCATCAATTTAATACAATTTTCCTCTTTTGTCTATGTATCACTGCTTGTTTACTTATTTGCAACTTTTACTGAATTCTGTCCTTACTAAAGTAAATAGAAAACAATACATAAAAAATAAAAAGTTACTGCTGAGAGGTGGTGGCACATACCTTTAATCCCAGCACTTGGGGGGCAGAGGCAGACAGACCTTTGTGAGTTCAAGACCAGCCTGGTCTATAAAGTGAGTTCCAGAACAGCCAGTACTATTACAGAGAAACCCTGTCTTGAAATGCTACCCAAATTCTAAATGTGTGCACTCATGAACACACAGACACACACACACACACACACACACACACACACACACACACACACACACCCCACACACACCCCATGAACAGTATTATATTCAGGCCTCCAACATAAAACAAACAAACAACAACAACAAAAAAGAAGTAACAATGCATGCTAGAAGCTGAGAAAAGTCTCAGACTTATTGTACTTAAAAATATATCCATTATAAACTACTGGGGGTGGGAGGAGCTGGAGAGCTGGCTCAGAGATTTGGAGCTTTTTCAGAGGATCCAGGTTGATTCCCAGAACCCATGTGGCAACTCACAACTGTTTACACCACCAGTTTGAAGGGATATAACACCCTCTGGAATCTTCAAGCTCCAGGCATGCAGTGGTACAGATATACACACAGGCAAAACATTCACACATATAAAAAATAAAATAAAATTTTAAAATAATGTGGTCTGGAGATGACTCTGTGTTTAAAAGCACTTGCTGCTCTTACAGAGGACTTAGGTTCATTTTCAGTGCCCATAACAGGAGACTCATAACCATTTGTAATTTCAGTTCCAGAGGTTCTAATCCCTTATTCTGGAATCTGTGGGTACGCACTGCTGCATTTATAGATAAGCAAGCGAACACACATACAGATATTTTTTAAAAAGTACTTTGCAAATGGAAAAACACTCAATAAAATTTTAAAATAATGGGGAGCGGAATTGGAGAAAAATTGATTAACAGAACTCGCTGCAAAGTTAAAGACTGAAGTTCAGATCCCAGAAACCATACAAGCCAGACACAAGGATTCTGGTACCAATACTGGATCCTCTGGAAGGGCAGTGAGTACTCAACTGCTAAGCCATCTTTCTAGTCTGGCCTTTTATTTTCTTCTGGTCTCACTGAAGATGAAAAGTTCAATCATAAACCATTAATTTTATTCACTCAAATATTTAATACTTTGTATGTCTTATTATGTGTTATTTTAGCATCATGAACTAACTAGTGGTTTTAATATTCAAGACAAAGTTTCAAGATCACTGAGTCTACTCAGTTAACTACAATCTAATTCATACTCTCAGCAATTTCTAGGTTTAAAGTGTTCCATCCAGTTCCAAGTATGTGTTTTTCCAGTGACAAGAGTCCTAACCTTATTAATTCGCACTCTTTAGAACTTATTACCGATTTCCCTATAAACAATCGAGTTTGTTTATAAATATACCTACATAAGCCAGTCCTGCAGACCCAAAGCTGCAGGATCTCCACAACACAGGGCAACAACTGGATATTCCAGGAGTCCCAGTTAGAGTCCAGCATCAACAGTGTAGCAGAAACCAGAGGCCTCAAACAATACTAAAGCCTCTTTACAATGAACACTTGCAAGTAAAGATATGTGGATAAAGAATTTACCATGTCATACTACTTTCATGACAAGATTGATTTTTCCTTCTTTTTTTTCCTCTTAAATTTTCTCTTATTTTGGGGAAAGGTTGTAAGGGCAGAGGGTAGAAACAAAAGGATGGGGAAATGAATGGAATTGAGATACATGATGTAAAAGACACAAAGAAAAATGATAAGTTTTTAAAAAAATTAAGTACAAAAAATACGTAAATGTGACTAAATAGAATAATTATAAAATAATAAGGATGATGGTTACGGCAATAATAAAAATAACAGCAGCTGGGTACTTAGGATGACAAAAATCTGTATTATAGATTCACCTTATAATGCTACAAGTAAATAAGTAGTTTGGAATGTTTGTTTGGTGGGAAAATTAATGTCTTCACTACTGTTGGTTATTTTGTTTTGTTTTATGTAAGTTAGTTGTGCTGTACCTGCATACATTATGTGTGGGTAAGAGCACAGGGTATAGACCAGAGAAGATGCTGGATGCCCTGCTCTATCATTTCCCCTCATTTCTTTGAAATGATGTCACTGCACCTGGAGTTAGGCTGGTGGGCAGGAAGGCCCAGTCATCCTCCTGTCTCTACCTTTCACTGTTCTGGGCTTACGGTGGGTATACAGCCAGCCCATACTTAGCTTTCTATATGGGTGCTGGGCTATTAGGTCCTCATGCTTCCACATCAAAAATTCTTACCTATTAAAGCCTTTCTCCATTATCAATATTCTCTTTACATCTTCCATACAATTTCTACCTTTAATTTTATAATTCAGTTCTCTCCATACTAACTTATTTTCCAAGTTCAAAACTCATGTACACTAAAGTCTTATTAATTATAAAAATCCAAAGATGTATCCTTAAAATTTTTAAATGTTTTTGGTAAACTTTAATTAACAAATACATCAAGCTCAAATTTTATCAGGTCTATTAAAAATAACTGCTCTATGAACGTTTAATGTAGTAGGAAAATAAATCTAATGTAGATACATTCTTCCTTACTAATCCTTAAAGCAAAATTGTTTGTTTACGCAACAAACTTACCTATTTTGCACTTGTGTAGCTGCAAAATGAACGTAATTCTTTTTTTCAAGAAGCTTAGCCAACAGATTTTCAATTGCACCTTTCTGATTTTGAAACGCTTCTTCCAAAAACTGATACCTTAAAACAAATAAACAAAAGCTATATTCAAAACAGAGAATTTGTAATTAATATTTAGGAAATAATAGTTACGAGCCAATTTTGAAGTAATTATCTGCTGCTGGTCACTTGTATATCACTACAACAGCAACTTTTAACTGGCAATCCAATAACTCCTATCTGGAAAAGCCACTATGAAAGAAAAACTTCCTCAGAAAACTATGAGTATTCTTACATCAGAGTTTTAATTGAGGGGCCTATTTTTTTAATCCAAGTATCTGAATAAGGTGCATACAATTTAAATCATAAAATACAACATACTGTACAAATACTATCAAAATCAAAGTTCCAAAATAGCTGCTATCAGTCTGTGTTTATCTACTCAGTGACTAGTTCTGTAAATCAAATTCACATGCTAGGCAAGTACTCTAAAACAGATCTACACCCACAAACCTAATCAAGCATTTTGAAATAGAACTATAGTCATAATACACATGCAATTTTGCATTTGATTTTTAATTATCTACTATGTTTTATGAGGCTTTCCAAAGAAATTTTATTAAATAAAGACATCAATGCAGTTTTTACTCTAAAAATATCAATAATTATACATGCTCAAATTTTCTAATTATAACACTAGAAGTTTAGATTTAATGTTCAAATCCAAACCCCTTGGCTGCTAGGATGCTAGAATACTTTTATTTCATTTTTATAAATTATTGATTAACTCAACAAATTAATTTTTAATATGTCTCTTTTTTTCTTTTTTGTGTTTTTGTTGTTGTTGTTTTGGCTTTTTTTTTTTTTTTTTTTTTTTTTTTTTGTTCTCGAGACAGGGTTTCTCTGTAGTTTTGAAGCTTACCCTGGAACTAGCTCTTATAGACCAGACTGGCCTCAAACTCAGAGATCCGACTGCCTCTGCCTCTGCTTCCTGAGTGCTGGGATTAAAGGTGTGTGCCACCACTGTCCAGCTTCTTTGTTGTTCTTTAGTGTACTTTCTATGTAAGTAAAAAGACCAATGTGGTTCACAGTATAGTAATAAGCAGGCACAAATATGCACCGACACCACACTGTGACGAAATATAATCTGTACCAAAACCAGGTGCCTGAAAATAGCTTCACCTAGGGAAGCTTCACAGAGAAGTCCTTCAGACAATGTTCAGTGCATTGCTTAGTGCATTTTCTACAGAGTCAAAGAATATACAAAATGTCATAATATGAGACAAAACCTAATTTAAAATAAACTGAGTATCAAGGGCCAGGTATACTATGTCATTTCTTTGTTTTGTTTTCTAAGCAACAAGAAGCCATTGAAGAATTCTAAGCAGAGCCAGGCAGATCTCTGTGAGTTCGAAGGCAATCTGGTCTACAGAGTGAGTTTCAGGACAGCCAGAGATACAGAGAAACTCCTGGGGGAGAGGGGATCTAAGCAGAATGTGAAAATTCAGACCACTCTAGGAAAATCATCCAACAGAAATATAAGACTAAAAACGGCGCAAAACCTAAATGAGACAGTATAAGAGTAGTTCAAACTCAGACAGAAGCACAGGCAAGAGATCAGGATACTTTTGCTGGTTGGTAGAGCCAAACCAGCTAAAATAATTTTGTGAAAGATAAGATGTTTTAGTGACGTGAGAAGTCAATTAAGGCAATGTTAAGAGTACAGCAATGAAATGAGATTAGCCCAATGGTATGTATAATAATGGCATGAAAGTTATGGGGGTGATCAATTATTTTGGATTTAATTACACAGAATGAGATTTGGGCCCCATACTATAAATCTGGCCAAAAGTCCGAGGCTTGAGAGGTCATAGACCTAGACAGGAATCCTACTACTACTGTTCTTTTGCTAAACAAGTTGTCAAACTGCCTTCTAAATATTTATGCTCAGATCCATAGATTAGGCCTGTCTTCAATCCTAACCAGAGAAACTTCTCTCTGCAATACCCAGCAGTTAATGCAGGCCTGCAACTGGTCAAAGTGCTAAGAATAAGTCTCCACTGAGTTCTCAGGCCTAACTAAACGGGACACCTGTATTAACAATACCACCCCACCCACCCCTGCCCCAGCTGAGAGAATATCACAAAAGGGCTTAAGAATATAAGAGCCAGAGGACAGTAAGGGAATATGAAATGGTCATTCCATCCATGGACTCACTATAGTTATGATCCACCCACACAAGATCAAGTCAGCAAGAGCAGTCAGTATTCCACAACTGGTAGCACTAACTTGACTGAGTAGGAAATAAGAAAAAAAAAAGAGATCACAAAAAGGGGGTATTGGCAGTGTTGAGCATGTGGGCATGTGGGAAAGAGAAGGGATTCCTGGGAGTAGAATACAAACTGGGATACATATGTTCAAGGTGCATTATTTACATATATCAAACTATCAAAGAATAAATACAAGCTATCCTTTACAGGGGAGGGGAGAGAAAGAGGGCTGAATGCCTAACCAAAGCAGAGCCAGGACTTCTCCCTCTACCATCTTAACACTTGGGAGGCTGATGAAGAACTCCTATCAGCCCGTTGCAAGTTTTGAGATCAGTTTGAGCTATAAAGTGAGTTCTATACCAGCTTAGGATAAGGTGAGACCCTGTCTCCAAAAAGCAAAAGGGAGGAAGAGAAAGAAAAGTGGGTCAATGGGGATGAGGAATCAAAGATAATAACAAGATTGCCACTGTGTATTTACCAGATACTGAAATCACAAACGGAAAGGCAAGAATTTAAATGAGCAAGAAAACTATAACTCAAGAGTTGGTGCCTGAGCTAAAATATTTAAAGAAAAAGCTGTAAAATTAACATAAAAAACACTTGTTACCAAAAAGTCTTTTAATAGTGGGATTAAAAAAAGGAAGAGTGGAGGACAACAGAAGGGAAAGAGAGGAAGAGGCAGGAGAACTGGGAGACTAAGGCCAAGGTTGGCTTCAACAAAGTAGAGCATGGATCTCTGTATTACAGAAAATAGCTGGAAAGGTGCTAGCTTAAACTTTTATTTGTGGTAAAATATATATACATATATAATAAAATCTCTCTATAAAATATAACAAAATCTACCAGCTTAATTTTTAGGAGTCCAATGTTAATATGGCATTTTAATTCCAACAACTGACTGCTCTTTCTCAATACAAAGAATAGGTAAGAAGTAGAGGATGCTTGGGGGGGGGCAGTTAACATTATATACATCTATCATGTTAATATAACAACATAAATCTCAGAAACATTATGCATTACTATGAAACCATACCCAATTAAATACAAACTGTATGATTCAATTTTTTTGATGAAGTAAAAGAATTTTTGGGTAAAAGGCTGTTAATCACCTACCCTTTCTATTTTTAAAAGAATCTAATGGACTGTTGAATCTATACTTTTGCTCGATATTCACTAGATGGAAAAAAACCACTGTCACAGATATTTCTATTAGTCATTTTAAGCATACAGTGGGAACCAACTTCAAAATTCAACCCATAGATAGCATGAAAAAAAAAAACCAAAGACTTAGAAATTATTCTATACCTTAAACTCAGACCATTTTGAAAGTTTCTCTTCTGTACTTAATAAAAACTAATTGTCTTTTCATGTGTTTCGGTGTCTGAGTTAGGAATCCTAATGCCAACAGCATCCTCTATTCTCAGTTTGAGATCGCTACTCAGTTATCTTACAAAAAACTTTATTTCAATAGATTTTTAACATGACTGCATAAGGAAAAGTACAACACAGAGATGTATTCCTCGGGCCACGCCCCACATATAGAAAGGTCAAGCTGAATTTGCACCTTGCCCTTTTCCAGCTCTCCTCCACTTGGGCCGCAGCAATTCAGTGTCTAACATATCTATCTATCTATCTATCTATCTATCTATCTATCTATCTATCTCCAGGTCACACCGTTCTGGTCTAGTCAACTCCTGGCCAGGCCTCAAGCTAATACTTCTCTTAAGCATCTTTACTTCCTGCATTGTAATTTTCCACTACCTAGGAGAGTTAACATTGGTCAATTACTCTTTCTTAGGGATCTTCTGTGTCTACAATAGCAAGAGGCTGTCCAAAATGCAGAGAACAACTGATTGTGGGGGGCCCCAAGGATAAGTAAGTTTCAGGGAAAGTCACAGTTTAACCATTTTGTTTGTTTCTGAGAGGGGTCTCACCATTTGCTCTGCCTATCCTAAAACTCACTATGTAGAAGAACCAGGCTGACCTCCATACGGGACTACCACTACATCCAATCCAGTTTAACCACTTTTAAGAAACCATTTTGAGAAAACCATTTGGTAGGGCGGTGGGGTAGGGGTTTCTCCTTTTTAAGTTTAGGGCCAGCCTACACTACAGAGCAAGTTCCAGGACAGCCAAGGCTGCCATTGCAATGGAGGGGGCTTCCACATTTTAGATAAAGCATTTTATCATTCTGACATGACTTAGATATATTATGGTTCACAGTCAAGAGCTGGATGACTGTATGTTCTAGTTCTCTTCAGTAAGATACATAATGATATTGACCTTTATCAGACTGTTCTAAAAATTACATTTGTCAAAACAAAAAGAAATTGTGGACACATTAAAGATTTATAGCTAGTCACTGTTATTTTTTGTAACATTTTTCTTTTTAAAAAGGCATAGTGCATGCCTTTGATCCCAGCACTTCGGAGGCAGATGCAGGCAGATCTCTATGAATTCAAGGCTAGCCTGGTCTATATACGGAGATCCAGGACTGTTAATACAGAGAGCCCTGTCTCAAAAACAAAACAAAAGAAGCAAAAAGAAAATGCACTACTATTATCATGTTTTGCCTGCCCGTATACTTAAGCACTATGTGTATGCCTGTTGCTCTTGGAGACCTGAAGATCCTTCCAGAATGTTGTGACAGCTGTTTGAGAACCACTATGTAGGTGCCACAAACTGAATCCAGCTCCTCTGGAAAAGTAGCCATGCTCTTAACTTCTAAACCATGTCTCCAGCCACTGTTAATTTTTTATGTTATGTGTACTCACATTCATATGTAGAGGCAAAAGGTCAACATAGGATATTAGATTTTAGGAGCCATCTCCCAACAAGATCTAGGGTTCAAGGACTAGAATATGTTCACTGATCAGCAAGCCCCAGGGACCCAATTGCCTCCCCATACCCAGCAGGGGTTTTAAGTGTGCAATACCGCACCTGGCTTTTTAATATGAATGTTGGAGATTAAGCTCAAGTCATCATTCTTGCAAGGCAAGCACTTTAAAAACTGAAGAATCTCCTCAGACCTCTTTTCAGTAACTTGAAATGATTTAGTGTTACAATATAAAATCTCACAGCCGCAAAAGCAAAAAGGGGTATGCACAGAGACCTTGAGAGAAAGGGTTCAGACATTCTGCGAAAGGAACTAGGTTCTTTGTGTCTCCTTACTGAGACATGTGAAGTGAACAAACTGAATGAATTTTATCTTGGAAACTGGCTGCATTTGCAACATGGCAGATGAACTAATGAAAAACCAGATTTGGAATTCAGAGCCTTCCTCTATCTGACAGTGATTAGAACTGTAGCAACAAAGGCATCTTGGGCAGAAGCCCACAAAAACAGTTATATAGACACAATCAATGAAGTAGATGGTGTTTACAGTTATATAGACACAATCAATGAAGTAGATGTGTTTACAGCAAAGACAACTTTCTTAAGGAATAGAAAATGATGGCAAACAGTGAAGTAAAACAACCACAGAAGAGAAGGCTGGAGAGAGGGTCATAGGGTAAAACAATTTGCTGCTCTTGCCATAATATAAGATTCTTGGTGGGCAGTGGTGGTGTACGCCTTTAATCCCAGGACTCAGGAGGCAGAGACAGGCGGATGGATCTCTGTGCTTTCAAAGCCAGCCTGGTCTACAGAGTGAGTTCAAGGACAGCAAAACTATAGAGAAATCCCGTCTCTTCTTAACCAGCCTGGATTAGGATCAGTTTGTTTCTTATTATAGTGTTTGTTTGTTTGTAAATCTGAACTTAGCCCTGGGTACCCCTTCTTTTAAATCACTGTAAAACTGAATACACACCTAAGATTGTAAATTTCAGCCACACGACCTATCTATTTAAAAATGTCAAAGACAACCAAATACCAAGAAAAATAATTTCTTTAGAATGACTGTAAAGAAATTTCACTTACAAAGTTCTACTCAAGTAATCTTTATATATTATCTTATAACATATACATAAAACACACATATATACATGTTTTAAGCAATCATATAAATTCTCAGTAACACAAAATTACAATAAAGCATAAAAACATTAAAGTTAAAGATATTCCCTTTTAAAGCATGATGGAATAGTCAATATTTAATAGTCTTGCCACTAAAGATTATAATAAAAATAAATAAAAGGCAATAATTATATTCAGGAACTGCTGACAGGAAAAGATAATCACAATCACCCTGCGTTTCTGTCTATAGACAATTTATTTCATTCTGTGGGGCTTGCCACGGCTCAATCCCAAGACTTTGTACATGGTGAGTACGTACTTTTACTACTGAGCCACATCCTCTTTCCCCTAAAGACAGTATTATAAAAACTGGGACAAGAGCTAAAATCAACTAGAACACAGGCAGAAATCTTAAGAGTTCCTGAGTAGCTACAAAGAAGCTACATTTGATATTTAAAAAACAACAAAAACAAAACACACACATGTATGTCCATTTGCAGATAAAAGCTAAGTGAATCTCACACAGAATGAATTGAAATACCTACCCTAAGTAGGGGGAAAGACTGCTAAGCGAAATATCTAAGAAAAAGAGGAAAAGTTGAAAGCAACCAATGAAAGGTCATATAACATTCAGAAATGTATTAATGATACACCTAGCACATACAAAGTGCAGGTTCTAACAACATCAAATGGGGAATGGGATAACAATGCACAGTATTAACACATTTTAAGAGCTAAAGAAAAAAGGTCAATTCAGAAGTTTAAAGCACCCTTTTCTACGTTAAGAATTTTCATATTCCGGGTGGTGGTGGTGCACGCCTTTAATGGGAGGCAGAGGCAGGCGGATGGCAGAGGCAGGCGGATCTCTGAGTTCAAGGCCAGCCTGGTCTACAAGAGGTAGATCCAGGACAGGCTCTAGAAACTACAGGGAAACCCTGTCTCGAAAAAACAAAAAAGAATTTTCATATTAACACAAGCTGAAAGAAGCCATTGCCAGTAGACTTTCAAGAAATGCTGGAGGGCCAGAGCGAGGGCTCAGCAGTCAGAGGTACTTGTTGCAGAAGCCGATGACCAGAGTTCAGTGCCCAGAACCCATGTAAAGTGAGCCAGCCATCCACCCCTGTTTTTATTTGTTTTTTTCATACTTTCGGCCTGAAACTCACAGATCAGGCTAAACTGGATGACCAGCAAGACCCAAGGACCCACCTATCTCTTCCTCCCCACCACTGGGAATTCAAGCATGTGCCACCAGGCGTGGCATTTTTACTTTTTCTGAGGATGGCACTAAGTTCTCATGCATATACAGAAAATATTCTCAAGAGCTAGTCATCTCCCCAAACCAACAGCTCTTTTTAATCACTGCTTCTCACTGGGTAAAGGCACTAACTTCACAAGTGAGACATGAGTTCAATCTCCCACAACCCATTTAAAAGTACGAGGAGGGAACTGCTTCCAAAGTTGTCCACTGACCTCTACACCCATGCACAGCTACACAATTAAAAAAAAAAAAACCTTAGCAACTGTATATGACTAAATAATGTGCAGTCAAGTTAGGTTTTTTAATAACGACTTATTCTGTAAAGTCACTAAATTTGTGTAGTGAGAAATAGTAAAAATACTTTATAGACATTAAGTCAGTAGAGTTACATATCATCATCCAAAAGCCATCACTAAGACAAAAGAATGAAGTACAGCTTTAAAGGCCAAAAGTAAAGAAAAAAGATTTATAAACCTAACAAAAATAACTCAAGAACAAAACAAAAAGGAGAAAAAAAAAGGCAAGGCCAGAGATGTATAGTTCAGTTGTAGAATGCATGTTTAGGGTTTGCAAGGTCCTAGCTTCAATAAGCAGTACCACAAAAGACAGTGTCTCAGAAGAAAGCGCTCCAATGGTAAAGTACTTGCTGTGTAAGCCTGAGGGCCTGAGTTTAGAAGCCCAGCCCCTACCACAAAGGCAGGTGTGTGTTACATGACTGTAACCTCAGGGCTGAGGTAGTGGAGAGGCAGGAAGATCTCTCTGAGGTTTGCTAGCTAGCTAGTCTAGCCAATCTGTACGCTCAAAGTTTAGCAAAGGACTTGTCTCAAAAAATAAGGCAAAAAGTGACCAAGGAAGCCAGCTGACACCGGCCTTTGGCCTATACAAACACATGCACTCATATACTACACACACAAGACAGAGATGGGGCCTCCAATTTAAAGATAAAGCAAGGCTACTTATGCAACTTAAAATATTTCTATAAAAATGTACTACACATGTTTTGGTTAATAACAGACTTTTCATCAGACTATAATGGAAAAATTCCTATACTATATATGTTTACAGCTCAAGTCTTACTATTAAAAATGTTTTAAGGTTATGGTGGTTTGAAACAAAATAGACTCCAAAGGGAGTGGCACTAAAAGGAGGTGTGGCCCTGTTGAAGAAAGTGTGTCACAGTGAGAGCAGGCTTTGAGGTCTCTTTTATTCAAGCGTACCTCAGTGTAACTGTCAGCTGACTTCCTCTTGCCTTCAAGATACAGCATTCTCAGCTCTAGTACCATGTCTGCCTGCAAGCTGCCATGCTCCCCACTGTGATGATAATAAACTGAACCCATGAAACTGTAAGCGAGCCACGCTAACTAAATGTTTTCTTTATAAAAGTTCCCATGGCTATGGTGTATCTTCATAGCAATAACAACCTTATCTAAGACAAAGGGTTTTTTTTTTTTTTTAGTGCAGCCCAAGTATACAGTGCTTATGAACATCGTAATATTTTGAGTTTCTAGGCCTTCAAATTGACTTACTCATCCAGAGCAACTTTCAGGCCTGCAAATTCTATTTGTGGTGTCTTACAGAGTTTAAGACTTTCATCTTTCAATGCCATATTATTAGCTGTATTTGGGAAACTACACAGTGACTTCAAGGCCAGCCTGAGCTATAGAGACCCTATCTCAGAAAAGCAGGGGGGGGGGGCCTACCAGAACAGAACACGACAAACCGAAAACCTACAAAAACTAAGGGGGGTTGAGAGAGCAAACTGCTGTGTAGTGTAACTGTCGGACATTAAGGCATTATACAGTTAGTCATTGATTTAAGAACTAAAATCTTTAAGAGATGAACATAATGATAAAAGCACTTAGAGAATAGCAACAATAACTGGTATAGATGACAGAATGATACAATCTGGATCTGGAGGGAAGAGGGAGAGAATGGGGTAAACAACAGTAAAGAACTTCCAGGTCCAATGAGAGGTGAACATGAGAAGTGCAGTGAGAACCACAAGTGTCCAACTGTAGGAGGAAAGACCTACAGGATGATACAAGTTGAAAATATAATCTATTGATGGCAAACCATAATTTAATTAGTGAACACAGAAATGAAGAAACTAGGCACATTATCAGTCTTACGGGAATTAACACACTATAGAGGATACATGGTTATGTAGTACTCTCTTGGAGTGACAAGAATAAAGGATACTGGTCTCAGTAGACTGAAAGCTAAGGGTGACAGAGAAGTTTCAAAAGGTGATAGTGAATAGAGTCAAAGTCTGGGACTTGCTTCTGTAACCTATCAATGGAAAAGAAACCCTACACTAAGTCAACCCATCTTCATCCCAGATAACATTTTAAAAGTAAACAGAATGTGTGTGACCTTTGAGTAACTATTCAAGAGAAAAAGCCGCACTCTGTGTGTGCATGTTCCCTTTTATGCTGACGTTCTCTAATACTTTCCCATGAACATAATTATATTTAAGATTTGCTTTTATTTTATATATATGAATTTTTAGTCTGCAGATACACAGATATCCACAGGAGCCAGAATGGGCAATAGATTCCCCTGGAACTGGACTTAACTGACAGCTCTAAGACTCCATATGGATCATGGGAAATAAACCCAGGTCTTCTCTAAGAGTAGCAAGTATTCTTACTTATTTTGTTTCTGAGAGCCAGTAGCTCTTCACAATGTAGATCAACCAGCCTCAAACTCATAGAAATCCACCTACCTCTGCCTCCTGAGTACTAGGATTAAAGGTATGTGCCTCCATACCTTGGTAATATTAATTATTCTTAACATGCCATCTCTCTGAAGCTAATGTCACTATTTTTTAAAAGACCCAATATAACCGATTAAAAATCTGTAATTTTCATTCTCAGTCTAATAATTGTACCTCAATGGCATTCCTCTTTCTTCTACTCTTTTGTTTTACAAATTTGATTTGATTAAACACATCTTCTAGAGATAAACTGTTCACACAGAGATGACTGGTGTCACAAAGCACTCTGAACAGATATATCCAACATCTGATCGCACTGCCAATATAAACAGAAAGCATACTACAACAACTAAATTTTTGTGGCTATGATTTAATACTTTATGTTTGGTTACATCTCTCTTAACTGCAATACAGCCATATAATGGTGTTTATGTTTTGATTAACCTTTGGCAACAGAATGATGTGTATTTCATGGTAATAAATAAAAAAGGAAACCACTGCCTACATATGCCTACTAATTCAGAACAACTTTTCTTATTTTATTCTATACTTCATTACACACATTTCTGAGAATTCTTTCAGAGCATCATTAATCTCAAAAAAATAAAAGTAAAGAACATGAGAAGGGGGTCCACATATTTCAAACCTATATGGTCAAGGGCCACCTGTATAAACATGAGTGAATAAAAAAGCGCGTTAGTAAATAAAGAACACTTTACTATTTCACAGGGAAATCCAATGCACTAGCATTCCAAAACCCATTATTCTAACACTTATTAAAGCTAATAAAATTAAACTATGGCAATGTGTAATAAAATTGAGGTAACAACTAAAATGACTTTAATAGACTTAATCTGAAATAGTTATATTTCCTTCATCTGAATATTATTACTAAGATGGATATCAAGTCTCTCTGGTGAACATTTCACCTGCCAAGTATTCTAAAACAGATAGCCAGCACACACCTTTAATCTTAGCAGTCAGGAGACAGAAGCAGGCGGATCTGAGTCCGAAGGTCAGCCTGATCCTAATCCTACAAAGTGAATTCCAGGATGGTGGTGGTGGGGAACCATATAAATAAATAAATAGCCTTTTAAAAAAGAAAAGAAAGCTGGATTTGGTGGCACACATCTGAATCCCAGCACTCTACAGTGAGATGAGGCAGAGACAGAACTGACAACAGATTTACAGGCCAGAAAGCATAGAATACGTAGTGCAACAGTAGAAACGAGACCTTGTCTCAAAAACAAGGTAGAAGGAGAGAACAGCTAGTGAAACAGTCCTCTAGCCTACACATACGCACTCTTCACATGCACGCCCTCTCTCATACACAACAAAATTTTAAATTTAAAACTATTAAAAAATATAGTTCCTTGCAATTGCCTATTACAGAGAGTATAATATCATCCACTGCATATCACACACTAGTCTGGAAAAGAATCCCAATTCAAAATTCAAAGTATTATTTCTCCTGAATGCAAATTCCTTTTGCAACATTCTAAGCTGGACCATTTGTAACTCAGAACTATATATAATAGATTATTTAGAAAATAACATAACAAATAATATAACACAAGGCCTCTAGACCATCTGTAGTGTAACATATAACATAGCTAAAGGATCACATTCATCATGTCTGGAATATTCTCCTAAAAACCAGGGTAAGAAAAGAGAAGAGGTGTAAGAAACACAAAGAAAATACACGGCAAAGGTGGTACATATCTAGAATTGTAGCACTTCAGAAACTATTGTAGAAGGATCATGAGTTCAAAGCCACCGTAGGCTACACACTGTGTTTTAGGCCATCCAGACTATGTACAAGACCTATTTTGAGAAACAAGTGAAACAAGAAACAACTTTTCCCCTTCAAACATGGTTGAAGCTACATGCTAGAGATATCAGGCTCACTTTACTATTTTACTTTAGTGTAAGAATTTAGGGAGAAGGTAAAAAATTTAAGACAAACTGTTGTATTTTATTTTTATTTTAATAAATAAAGCTTACCCGAAGATCAGAGTGCAGAGCTAAGCCACTGAGGCCAGAGCGTGGTAGCATACATACATACACCTTTAAACCCAGGACTCAAAGGACTACATGAGATGGAATCTGTCTAAAAAGAGAAATAGAACTCACATAAAGGTGCTCCCAGCACTCAGGAGTCACACGCCTTTAATCCCAGCACTAGGGAGGTGGAGACAGGAGTGATATGGCTGGGTTGTGGCGGCCGCACTTACATTCGCCATTACAAGATGGCGCCGAGGGCTAAAGTAAACAAGTATGTGGCGCGAACTTTTCGCGCCACATCTGCCTGGCAACAGGTTTCCACCAATCCTTTTCTGCCACGTCACCTAATCAGTAGACACGCCCCGTCCTCCTCTATATAAGCCGCCACCCAGCCCGGCTCGGAGCCCCCTGCTTCCAGCTCTCCCTCAACCAAGCAGCGCTTCATTAAAGTGTGATCAGAGAAGAATCCTGTGTCGGTGGTGATCTTTCCCTGCTGGTCAGGGTTCGCTCGCCGCAGCTGGTGCCGAAACCCGGGAACTTCGGCGGACACACACAGGGGGCCGAAAAGGATTCAGAACTCTACACACGAAGCGGTCGGCGCCGGTAAGTATCCTTAGGTATGCTTCTTGGAGGAATTAGTCCTTTGTGGTTTGCACTAGCAGTGGTTGTTTTTGCTGTAGTGGTTTATGCCTTTTGCATTTTTATCCGTTGTCATAGACCAGGAGAGGAGTGTCTCTGCTGTAACATCTAAAGTGAAAGTAAATCCGTAGCAGATAAGGCAATTTTTCTGCCCTTTTGTAAGCCTCTTGTAGAAAAGTGAGCAAAGATGGGCAACGATCAGTCTGTCTCCAGTGTATGCGATTTTGTAGATCCCATACAGCGGTTACTACAGGAGAGAGGATTGAAAATCTCGAAATCCACCATAAAGGTGATTGTCGGGGATATTGATCGCATGGCGCCGTGGTTTGCGGTGTCTGGGGATCTAAATCTGCATTGCTGGAGAAAGCTAGGCAAAGATTTGGAGGCAGCAAAGGAACAGGGGCAATTAAAGAAGGGGACTTATCCTTTTTGGAGATTAGTACACTCCTGTTTGAAAGACGGAAAAAATGTAGAGGAGTTAAGAGAAGGAAGGAAAATGTTGGCAAGACACCAGGACAGCCTTTCAGAAGCAGGTTCAAAGACAGAGGAGGATACAGAAGAAAAGTGCACGGTAATAAGGAACAAAAAAGGAGAAAAGAAAGATATAAAAGAAAAAGAGGATCCTAAGATAAATAAACCTTCAGCACCTCCCCTATATCCGGTGCTGGATGAATTCGCAGCCTTGCGGCTGGCTGAAGAAGAGCTGGTAGAGGCAGAGGAGGAGAGCTTAGAGGAGGAAGATGCACGTTATGAGGAGGAGAGATATGGGCCAGCTCTAAAAGTGCCTACTAGAGAGTTTCCCCCTCCTTACGTGCAGCCCAGGAGTAGCTGCCATTTCATCGACAGGGGCACTCTTGCGCAGTTAGCTGTGCATTATCCACCTTCAGTGGTGGTATTTCCTGTTTTTGAGGATCAAAATCAACAAAGATATCATGAGCCAGTCCCTTATAAAGAGTTAAAAGATTTAGTGGAAGCGGCAAAGACTTATGGAGCTAATGCGCAGTATACCCGCACATTACTGACTCGGTTGACCACCAGAGCTATGACACCAACAGATTGGTGGGAAATTGCTAGAGCATGCCTTTCTACAGGTCAATATCTAGATTATAGATCTATAGTGGTAGAAGCTGCTCACACTCAGGCTCGAGTAAATGCGCAAACGCCAAATCGAGCTCCCTGGAATGCAGACATGTTATTAGGGCAAGGGCAATGGACGGCTAATCAAACAGCCTATCCAGTGGAGGTATATCAACAAATTAATGAAATTTACACAAGAGCATGGAAAATGATACCAAAAAGAGGTGAAGTGACGGGCAACCTTACTAAAATTATTCAAGGCCCTACTGAACCTTTTTCGGAGTTTGTGGCTCGCATGATGGAAGCTGCAGGAAAAGTTTTCGGTGAGGCGGAAGAAGCTATGCCTCTGGTTCAACAGCTAGTGTTTGAACAGGCTACTAAAGAATGTAAGAGAGCCATCATGCCATGGAAAAATAAAGGACTGGATGCTTGGCTTAAGGCCTGCCGAGAGATAGGCGGCCCTCTAACTAATGCTGGTCTAGCGGCTGCTATGCTAGCAGTCTCCAGGGGGCAGGGAAGATCAGGTACCTGCTTTAATTGCGGGAAGCCGGGGCATGTACGAAAAAATTGCCCCCAAGGCACACATAAAAAGAGCCAAGGTCAGAGACAGCCGGGCACATGCCCGCGGTGCAAAAAGGGAAAACACTGGGCAAATGAGTGTCGATCCGTAAAGGATATCAATGGACAGCCCATACCTAATGCAACATCAGCCATGTCAAAAAACGGGCAGAAGGGCCCACTACCCCAGGGCCCGAGAATTTATGGGGCAATTCAGGAGCCAAACATGAGACCACCCCAGTCATCAGAAGGGCCACCACAGGCTCCGCAGGGTTGGACCTCCGTGCCACCACCGGATTGGTACTGACTCAGAGTATGGGTGTTCAAGCTATAGACACAGATATGTCAGGACCTCTAGAGGAAGGAACAGTGGGACTAGTTTTAGGAAGATCCTCCAGTACTCTTAGAGGGTTATTAGTGCTACCTGGAGTGATTGACCCTGACTACAAAGGCATTATTAAGGTAATGTGTCATTCTCCGTTTGGCATCATTTCGATTGCACCCGGAGATCGTATTGCACAATTGTTAATTCTTCGATCAGACCATGAAAAATTTCCCTCTTATGAGAAAGAGAGGGGCAAGCGAGGGTTCGGCTCCTCTGGGGTTGAACTAGCATGCTTGTCTATAGGACTTGATGATCGCCCCATATGTACCCTAGAAGTAGAAGGAAAGCTCTTTACGGGCCTGTTGGATACCGGAGCGGATAGAAGTGTGATGCGTAAACAGGATTGGCCGAAGAGGTGGCCGTTACAGACGGCTGCACAAACCTTACAGGGTCTAGGATATCAAAATACTCCAGATATGAGTGCTAAGCAATTGCATTGGAGGATGGAACACAGTCAAGGCATTTTTCAGCCTTTTGTCATAGACCTTCCTTTAAATTTATGGGGAAGGGATGTACAACAACAATTAAAATTGATAATTACCAATGATTATTCTCAAGTGAGTAAAGATGTCATGAAGGCACAAGGCTTTGTACCAGGAAAAGGGCTGGGGGCTCGCCTTCAAGGACGAAGTGATCCCGTGTTGCCCACTCCCAAATCTGATCGGAAGGGCTTGGGTTTTTCCTAGGGGCCACTGATGATGCGTTACGCATCCCCTGGGGCACAGATACACCCGTTTGGGTGCCTCAGTGGCCCCTGTCTATGGAAAAGCTCCAGGCCGCACACATATTAGTTAAAGAACAACTTCAGCTTGGTCATATTGAACCTTCTGTGTCTCCTTGGAATTCCCCTATTTTCATCATAAAAAAGAAGTCAGGAAAATGGAGGCTGCTGCATGACCTTAGAGCAGTTAATGCACAAATGCAACTCATGGGATCTGTCCAAAGAGGGTTGCCTCTTTTAAGTGCTTTACCAAGAGATTGGCCTGTTTTTGCCATAGATGTTAAGGATTGCTTCTTTTCTATACCCTTGCATGTTTTAGATAAACATCGTTTTGCATTTACTGTTCCCTCTATAAATCACGAACAGCCTGATGAACGCTATCAATGGAAGGTCTTACCACAGGGTATGGCCAACAGTCCCACCATGTGCCAGCTATACGTGGATCAGGCGTTACAACCAGTGAGACGTAGTTTTCCCAAAGTTAGGCTGATCCATTACATGGATGATATCCTATTGGCAGCAAAACAAGAGCATATGCTAGAACAGGCATTAGTTGCCCTGGAGGCATCCTTAAAACAAAAGGGGCTGATTATTGCCGCCGATAAGATTCAAAAAACAAGTATTATAGAGTTTTTAGGAGCCCGTGTTACCCCAAAACAGATTTTTCCACAAAAAATTTGCATTCGCACATCACATTTACGCACTTTAAATGATTTTCAAAAGTTGCTCGGAGATATAAATTGGCTGAGAGGATATCTCCCCATTACCCGTGAAGCTTTGCAGCCGTTGTTCTCAATATTAGAAGGAAATCCTGATGTAACGTCACCTAGAGAGCTTACACCCAAGGGAAAAGAAGCATTAAAGATAGTGGAAAAGGCCATAGAACAAGCGCAGGTTCTTCGGTTTGATCCAGAACAACCATTATTGCTTTGCATTCTGCGCACTGTTGGTCATCCTACTGGAGTATTGTGGCAGACAGGCCCGATTTGGTGGATACATGGTCATACACTTGGTTCACGCACGTTAAGCTATTATCCTGATTTAGTGGCACAACAGGCATTATTGGGAGTGAAGTTCAGCTTGACCACCTTTGGAAAAATGCCAGAGAAGTTAATATTGCCCTATACCAAAGATCAAATTGAAGTTTTGACAGGGACTACTGATGATTGGGCCGTATTGATTTCCTCATATTCAGGCGTTATTGATAATCATTATCCGTCTGATAAATTGCTGTCCTTTATGGCACAGAATGTTGTATATTTTCCAAAGATTACCAGTGCTTCTCCTTTGAATAATGGCTTGACTATTTTTACTGATGGGTCCAAAACTGGAATTGGAGCCTATATGGTATATGGCTCCCCGCCTGTTACTCTGAAATTTCGCTCTGGAGCACCCCAAGTCGTGGAGTGTCAAGTAGTGTTGGAGGTCTTTAAGGCCTTTCCCCATCAGCCTTTTAATTTGTATTCTGATTCATGCTATGTAGTTAATGCTGTAAAACATCTGGAAGTGGCTGCATATGTTAAACCTAGTAGCATGGTTGCATCTTTGTTATTACAAATTCAGAATTGTATAATTCAACGTGCTAAACCATTTTTTATCGGTCATATTAGAGCTCATTCCGGTCTTCCTGGACCTATGACTGAAGCTAATGATATGGTTGATAGGGCTACCAGGGAAATGGCTTTAGTTGCCCTGGATCCTATGCAATCGGCTGAACAATTTCATAGAAAGTTTCATGTGCCTGCAAATACCCTTCGCCTTAAGTTTAATATTACTCGCGACCAAGCGCGTGAGATAGTTAAACAATGTTCCTCCTGTGTGATCTTTCATCATCCGCCTCATATTGGGGTTAATCCACGTGGGTTAAAGCCACTTACCCTTTGGCAGATGGATGTTACTCATGTTTCAGAATTTGGCAAACAAAAATATTTGCATGTTTCTGTGGACACTTGTTCAGGTGTTATACATGCCACCCCGTTATGTGGTGAAAAGGTCCTTAACGTAAGGACCCATTGCCTAGAAGCCTGGGCTGCTTGGGGCAAGCCTTATTCTTTAAAAACTGATAATGGCCCGGCATATGCCTCTAAAAGTTTTCAACAGTTCTGCTCTATTTTTGAAATTAATCATACTACTGGTTTGCCCTATAATCCACAAGGACAAGGCATCGTGGAAAGGGCTAACCGCACCATTAAGGAATTGCTTCAAAAACAAAAAGGGGGAATAGCCGAGGGCGCATCCCCGCGAGATAGAATATCTCTCGCTCTCTTTACATTTAATTTTTTGACCTTGGATTCCAATGGCTGTTCAGCCGCGGAAAGACATATGGACCACAGACACAGAAATACAGAATTAGTAAAATGGAAGGATGTAATTGATAACAAATGGTATGGACCGGACCCTGTGATACAGAGGTCCAGGGGAGCTGTTTGTGTCTTTCCTCAGAATCGGCCAGATCCGGTGTGGATCCCTACCAGACTGACAAGGATCGTGACAACACTGGAACAGCCTGACGAAGAGCAAGGAGATGTTGCTGCTCCTGATCCTGTTGGTGAACCTGCCGGTTCCAGTTGAATCTGAAGAATCTTATTTCTGGGCTGTGGCCCGTACATGGCCCATTCCAATTCCTGTTCACAATGAGTCCACAATATTGCCACAATTTTTTGTTGATAGTTGCCAATTGAACTTAGTTTGCAAAAAGGTGGATGCTCAGGAACAGAAATTTAATCAAACTGTAGTGCCCCTAGCAGGAACTTTATGTTTTACCACAAATCAGAGCACTTCTATCTCAGACTGCATCTTGCTAGATGCTATGAATCTTACTGTAGCTAGAGATCCATTTTTAGAAGATACCCCTAATTTTTTGAGAAAGGCCATTAGCGTAGCCCTGCCTCAGGTCAGATCTGGAGCTAAATCTGGATCTGGCTCCTATTCCGGTTCCAATGATACTGTTAATGTTACCACTTATGGGATCAGTTGCAACCTTACAACGCCCAATTGGGTACAGGTTAGCAAGGTTAATAATAGTGATTCACAGGTTGGCAATAGTAATCATACTAGTAATAATATTTTTTCTTCGTCTGTCCCTAGATGCTCTGGTAATGATTTGAGCTATCCCCCTGAATTTGTGGATTGCAGAGGACGATATGATAAGTTTTACAATAATTCTGGATGGGTTCTTAGGAATCTTAACCATTTTAAGGTTAAAAGAAAACTTATGATAAAGGTTGGATCACCCTTTACACCGTGGATACTTATGAATTCCAGAGGAGCTATAACTGAGTTGTCTCCATTTGCTACATTTGTTCGCTCTGGAATAATTATGTTAAATAATTATACAGGGATTATGAATCACACTTCTAAAGAAATTAATATAACTAGTGTAGAGAAAAAACATAATACTACTCTACGGCAAACCAGAGTTTGCCTGGATCCTCCCTTTGTCTGGCTTTTGTTTAATACTACAGGGAGTTCAAATAATACTGCAGTTGATTGCAAGAAGGATAATTGCTCTCTGTCACAATGTTGGAATTTCTACCATTCAGGTGCAATTGTTATGCGCATCCCTACCTTTGTGTTTTTGCCTGTAAAAGCCAATCCTAAGAACTTCCCATTAGCCACCCTGGTTCGCCGGAAAAGGGATTTTGGCATTACAGCAACTATTGTGACGGCTATTGCAGTGTCTGCTGCTGCAGCTGTTACTGCAGGAGTAGCTATGGCCAATCAAGTTCAGACAGTTACTTTTATCAATTCCGTGGTTCAAAAAACCTCGGACGCTATGTATATACAAGAAAAGATTAACCATCAATTAATGTCAGGTATTTTATTGTTAAATAAGAGAGTTGATTTGGTGGAAAGAAATATGTTAAAAATGTTTGATATAGTTACCTTTGGTTGTGTGGATCGTACTAAGCACTTGTGTGTTACCCCCTATACTGCTACCCTTAATGAATCCCGAGCGATTTCTCAATATCTAAATGGCAATTGGACAAGGGAATTGGAACAATTGCAAGCAAATTTTAGTTTGAAGATTTTGGCTTTGAATCAAACCCAGGCGACTATGGTTTCGCTGGGGGAATTTACAGATTGGCTGGTAGATACCTTTTCATATATTAAGGAATGGGCAGGGGTTGGCGTGCTAGGATTAATATTAACTTCGGGAGTGATATTGGCGTTGTTTCTGATTCTAAGGCTGATTCGGGTAAGGAAACGGGAAAAGGTGGCCATTGCTCGTGCCCTCGCAGCCTTGGAGGCCGGTAACTCCCCCCAAGCTTGGATCAGCATCTTACAGGACTCCTGACCCTAATCCCTGCTTTTGCACCCGAAGGCCATTGAGCCATTGCACTCGGAAAGAGGGATCGATGAGGTTCCCCTGAATCTGGGGATGTGTTGTCCTGGACAGGAGGTTTTGCACCTAAGAGTGCACTGAGTAGATCCACTCAGGAGATCATGACCTTATGCATATGGGTAGTCCCGCTTATTTTTCCCATCCCTGAGAAAAACGGGACATGTCTACATTTTCAGGGTAAGGTCCTCTGACCTCAGCCTTGACTGTCTTTTAAATTTCATAAAATTAAAAGGGGGGAACTGTGGCGGCCGCACTTACATTCGCCATTACAAGATGGCGCCGAGGGCTAAAGTAAACAAGTATGTGGCGCGAACTTTTCGCGCCACATCTGCCTGGCAACAGGTTTCCACCAATCCTTTTCTGCCACGTCACCTAATCAGTAGACACGCCCCGTCCTCCTCTATATAAGCCGCCACCCAGCCCGGCTCGGAGCCCCCTGCTTCCAGCTCTCCCTCAACCAAGCAGCGCTTCATTAAAGTGTGATCAGAGAAGAATCCTGTGTCGGTGGTGATCTTTCCCTGCTGGTCAGGGTTCGCTCGCCGCACTGGGTATATAAGGCGGGAGGAGATAAGAGCTCAGTGCAGTCTGAGGTTTGGTAGAGAGCATTGCAGTCTGCAGTCACTTGGGCCTTGGTAGAGATTAGAACTATCTAACGGCTTGGATGCTTTGCTTTTTCTGACCCTCAGCATTAACCCCAGTATCTGTCTCTAGGTTTTTATTATTCGTGCTGCACCAAACTAAAGTGGGGTGCAATATACCTGAAAGAAGCCCATACTTTAATGAGGTCTGAAGAAATCAGGCTATTCTGAAATACAAAAGTCAACTCTCCCAATACTCTTACACTCAATATATATGATACACATTTATATGTGGCTTCTGTAGATATCTGGCAACACTTTTATGCAGGCTATTGCTTATGGCAAAGGTTGTGTGTGGCACCCAACAACAAGCATTACACTTTTGGAGGAGGAAATTTCTAGACACTGAGAGATAATGTAGAGCACTCGAGAAAAACTAAGGGTGATGGAAAATGGTCAAGACTGTGTGGCTGGATGACAGAAATTAATCCTGAAGCCTAGAATAACTATCACATGTTCAAGTGTTGCAGAAACTCTAATGTGGAAAGAAGCATCCAATGGATCCTATAAAGGATCCTATAAAATGGAAATTTTTTTTTACAGGAATATGTAACCAAGAGAATACAAAACAGTGCTCAGCATACTTGTAAACAAGTACCCTCTTCCCCAAAAGGAACTTGGGGTCAACTCAAGAGCTGCTGGATCCTTTGATTAGGATCTAGCAAACTATTCTTGGTTAGCAAAATGTTGAATAGTTTATAGACTATAATTATAGCATGAAGGACCAGCATCCTGTTTCGTTAGAACACTACCACTCTGGTGGATAGGCCACTTGCCCAAACATTTGGGGTTTTGCTGTACTCTGAAGATGATATCAAAAGAAGTAGTCTTGCTAATGGATGATGAAGACAAAGATAAAAATTATATGGCATGCAGTACACTGAAAACTCATATTTTATTAAAGAGGGACCACTTAAAAGTATTTTGCTGTTCTACTCAAGTTTTATGTTAGCAACATACTTCAACTAAATAACAGGCAGCAATGTAGATAGGAAAAAATTTTAACCTAGCAGGATTCAAAGCAGTGAGACCAGCCCTAAGTTCTCTGTAGTAATGGGAAACAGCTTTTTAAGTAGTTCTACAATCATACATCCAGGCAAAGCATAATGCAAATGCAGTTCTGGGCATAATGTCATCTTTGTGATCTGAGAGGCTACAGCACGACAGCATGTTTGAGGACAGCCTAGATTACACATCAAGACATCAAAAAACAAACATTCACTAAAACAAAATGGAAGTGCAAACACAGGAGAAAGATGTGATACTATGATATATGTCATATGCCTCTTACTGGGGGATACACGCTAAGTGCTTTGTCATTAGGAAATTTCATCACTGTGCCTCTAAACTTAAAAGAAATGGTCTGAAACTTGAGCTGATCACAAAACATCAGTGACTTTACAATAATACCTACATAATGAATCTATATTAAAAAAATACAAAAGGCAGAATCTGGTGAGCTTCTAGGTTACTGAACATATGGATAATAAGAAACCTACCGATACACCCCCCTTTCTCCTATACCTTGCCCTATGTATCTCATCCAATGGCTATCTATTTGTATTTAAAACATCTTCATAATAAACACAATTGTATATTAAAGAGGTCCTAGTCTATGGACCATAACCCAATTTACAACTGGTACCTCAAGAAGGAACACCCCAAAGGACCTTTAATCAGTTGACCAAACTAACTCGAGGTACACAGGTGTTCTAAGTGAATTAAAGGACATTTAGTCAGAATGTTAACACTAAGAATAAAAACAAACAAACATACATACATACATAAATGGCCACAGAAATGTTCTGAAGAAATGTCCTGAATACAGGAGAAGGAAAAAAAGTTTATCCCCCCTCACCTCCATATCTTCAAGACCACACGTTAGGGCTGGGTAGGGTAAGCATACTTAATAATCTCAGCACTTAGGAGACAGGGGCAGAAGAATCCTTAGAAGTGTAAGGCCAGCATGGTCTACATAGCAAGTTCCAGACGGTCTCAAACAGAGAAAGAGGGGGAACAACAGAAGACAGGAACAGATTAATATAATCAGGACTAAGATGTAAATGATAAAGGAAAAAAGTTAACAACTTTTTAAAAACTTCAAGGTGAGAAGTTAGTTGAAACTACTCTTCTACTACTTGTTACCCATGAACCCTCTACTTCTTTAAGACCAATGAAACTATCTTGTCAGAAGAAAAAGTATACCATCTTCCTTTCTACCATGTAGCCTGAGAGATGATGGCTCAGTAAGAGAAAGACACTGTCAGGTCTAACAACCTAAGCTCAGTTCCTGGAAGTCCTATAATGGAAAGATAGAACCAATTCTGGTCTCCACGCTGAATTTTGGCACTCCCCAAATAATTAACTTATATAATTTACATACTATGAAAATTTAAATACTATGAAAGATATCTGAGGGATCAAAGTATCTGGCTGAAGCTCTGACAAAGATAACTTAATGTCTGAGACAACTGGAGGAAAATAATACTGTGATCTGGCCCTAAAGGTGAAGTCTTCAAAGATTAGTCACTTCAGGTATAAGTAACATGGCCAAGCTGCAGATGAGAGACATGCAACATTTCTGAATATAGCTAATTAAGGCTAAAAAGAGGGCTCTCTAACAGTGAGAGGGTTTTTTTTCCAAAAGGCATTACCTATAAAATCGAATGTGAGCTGCTTTATATATTGTACACTGTATTCTATAGTTTCTACACAATATGGGGAGAAATGAACATGTAAACTAAAGAGATTTAGAGCACAAACACTGGTCCTCAAATCATGGCTCTACCACTTGTACAAATTACTAAAGCCTCCTGAGAGTAGGTTCTCTCACCGTTCAGTCTTAACATCAACACTCATACTTCATGAATTAAATGAGCACTCAGCACTGAGAAAGTGCCCAGCATAAAGTACAAGAACTGTTAGCAATTAGATGACGGCATCAGAGACACTCAATAAATCCACTGAAGCAAACATACAGTTAGAAAACATTTGCTCCAGGAACAGTTGTGCATTCCTATAATCCCAGGTGCATGGGAGTCTGAGAGAGGCAGGAAGATCATAAACTGGAAACCAACTTGGGCAACTCAACCAGACTTCATTTGAGAAAGAAAATAAGAAAGCAAGAGATGGAAAATATAGGTTAGTTGGGGGTTTGGGGCAGAAACTCATTACTACTCTTTCTTGAGAGTAGACTGATAAAACTTACTTTCATCCATTTAGAAATCTATCTTAAAAAATATCCTAGATACTTCTAGTTTGTAGATGGGCCACATCACCTACTATTCATAAAATAAATGCCATGGAAAGTGAGGGAGCTTGCAAAAATTATGTTATATGCCTAACTAAAAATTCTATTTCAGTCCTGAAACAGTTCAGATGAAACAGACATGTGTGAGTATTGCTGATTCAGTTAAAATATGGCTAATAAAGTTATGTATTAAAACTATACTAAGTAACAATGTTTGTTTATAGAGTCCTTGTTTTCCTGCAAATAATATATCTAACGTGAAACCAGCATATTTATGCTTATATATTAAAACATGGTATCAGTTGCATATGTGAGAATATTTATCAGTTACCTCCATACAAATACTACTTCACATATAGCTTCCGACCTAAATACATTACATTTGGAAAAAGCTTATTTGAACCATAGGACTAATGAAGAAGGAAGTAACCTAACTCAAATCTTACAAACTCAAACCCACATTAATGATATACCAAAACAAATATTCATAATATAATTAGATATGAACATGAAAGACATCTTATCAAACATAGATTGCTTCAAGAAATAAAATCTGGGCTTAAATACTGTAAAAACAAAATTATGAAACCAATAGTTGTCTAAAAACAAATTTATCAGTACTATTTCTAATATTTTTCAGTAAACAACTGACTTCTGTACCTATGTTCTTTGTGCTCCAACAGCTGACAGTCTCTACATGTCAGTCTATCACATGTTTCACAGAACAATTTCAACTGTTCTTGTTTATGTACAGGACAAAACACAGGGCGCTGACCAGATGCTCCAACAGACTCTGTAACAAATAAAATATTTTTAAACAATAAAATTTTTTACTAACTTTATTTTTATTGGTGGTAGCAATCAAAAATCATAAATAAGTAGACCATACTATTTTAGACTCAAAAGGTTAAATGTGAGCATTCAAAATATGTGTATTGGGACAAGCAAGACAGCTCAGTAATAAAGGCAGATGCTGGCAAGCCTGATGGTGAAAATCCAATCCCTGGACTCAAATGCTATAGAAATCTAACTCCTGAAGGATGTCCTCTGACTTCCACAAGTAAGCACTGTAGCATGAGTACACACGTACACACACACACACTTTTTTAAATAGCAACTGTATGTATCGTACCTGAAACATCTTCTTTTTTCCTGATTAGATGATCTTTAGTGAATTTTACTCTCTGATGTGCTTCAATGCATGTCTTACATAGCCACTCTCCACATTCTACACAAAAACCAACTGCGCTTGCATTGTCTTCACAACTTGTACAGACCTAAAAGAGAAAAGCACCAATCTAAATTACATTTGCCAAATGTAGATCCACAAATAAAAAAAAAAAAAAACTATGCAACTTGTTCTCAATAAACACTAATTCATTATACAAAGAATAAAATCATCTTGATATTCATTTATCTTCAACAAAATTCCTTAACCAATAACCCTAGGTAAAACATAGGTCAAAATCCAATACTCAGAACATAAAAGTCTATGCAAAACTTATCTTTTGAAATAATAAATATTTGCTGGGCGATGGTGGCACACAACTTTAATCCCAGCACTCGAGAGGCAGAGGCAGACAGACTGTTTGAGTTCAAGGCCAGCCTGGACTATAGAGTTAGCTCTAGGACAGCTAGGACTGTTACAAAGAAACCCTATGTTGAAAAACCAATAAATAAATAAGTACTTTATTTCACCAAGTCTGAGGGTGTGGAAGAGTTATTATTTATTGCTAATAGGAAATGCAGAACTACAAAAGTGCCTAAATAACTTAATCAAATATTTTTCTTATAATTTACATTTTAATAACAGAAAATATACAGAAAAATTGAGGTGCATACCTGTTCTGACTTCTCATCAGAACTGCTAGGAGCTTCAGATGTGTCTTTCACAAAATAATTATCCAC
Source organism: Arvicola amphibius (assembly GCF_903992535.2). Lineage (NCBI taxonomy): Eukaryota > Metazoa > Chordata > Mammalia > Rodentia > Cricetidae > Arvicola > Arvicola amphibius. The sequence goes on along the minus strand of NC_052060.1, from coordinate 14,674,266 downwards.
AAGATCTATCTGTCTGCATTCTTGACGACATACTGGACACCGTATTACACCAACTAAAAAAAGAGACAAAGGTTAACAGTGGATAATATTTTTCAAAATGGGAAGAAGAGAATTCTGAATCAGGTGGTTGTGGTGCACACCTTTAATCCCTGCACTAGGGAGGCAGCAGATCTCTGTGTTTAAAGCCAGTCTGGTCTGCATAATGAGTTCCAGGACAGTCAGAACTATGTAGAAGGACCTAGTCTCAAAAGGAGGTCGGGGAGAGGAAGATGTCATCAAGATGCTTAAGATGTACGTTATTTCTGAATTATTCTGAGGGACCCTACAAGAGTGAGAAAGGTGTGTGTGTGTGTGTGTGTGTGAGAGAGAGAGAGAGAGAGAGAGAGAGAGAGAGAGAGAGAGAGAGAGAGAGAGAGAGAGAGAGAGAGAGAGAGAGAGAGAGGATACCCAAGGAAGACAGAAAAAGGGTATAGGAGTTCCAGGCCATCCGACTTGGGAACTCAACTCTGGAGGAACAGCAAGCATTTTTAACCACTGAACCACCTCTCTAGCACTCAGATGCAGACTGAACAACAGAGCAGCTGAAGACAAACAGAAGACTGGAATGATGTTCCAAGAAAGGTGGCCACTAAAAGCTAAAAAGATAATAATGGATTCTTCCCCAAAGCCTGTAGAACCAGGCCTATCAACATTGCCTTTGACCAAGGGAAAATGATTTCAAACTTCTGCCTCCATAGCTTTAAAAGTATAAGGTATACGTGTTCCAAATCAACAAATTAGAAATAAACAATCATTCTATAAATTTTAGCTTGATACTTAATATAACTTATGCAACTGTGGGAGAAAGAGCAACCATGCTTTTACCTATTAGTGTTTCAATATCTATTAGAAAGGATAAACTAGCCAGGAGGTGGTGCACAACTTTATGTATTTAATGAAATTTTATTAAGCCACAAAGAAAAAGGAAGCTATTAAATCTGCAGGAAAATGGAAAATATATAAACAGAGGTAGCCCAGGCTCAGAAAGACAAATACTGCAGGTTCTCTCCCATATGCAGATCCTAGCTTCTAAATTTTATAGTACATTTAAACAAAGCACATAAATTTTAAATTAAATTGATGCAGTGATAAGCTAATTGTAAATGGTTGATGGAAAAGCTGTGTGTGTGTGTGTTTACATGGGAGTATATGTAGAGGTCAAGTAACTAAAAAGGAGCCCACAAGAGGGGGAATAAGGAAGCTTTGGCAGTAACAGCACAACACATATGCAATAAAATTAGAAATGAGAATAGACGGTATGGAAATTTAAGCAAGGATAGAGGAAAGAAGGTAAGAAAGGGTTAACCAAAACTATGGATGCATGAAAAAAGCCATGGGAAACAAGTACTCACATACATATATACAGGCAAATGCTTAACCCAGCCACAGAAGAAGCAAGATGTGACTACTGCCTCGCTGAATAAGGTACTGAGCCACGTGGATAACATAGACAAGAATAATGGGCTAATATAAGTTATAAAGGTTAATAAGAAGTCTGGGTTACTAGACCAATCAGTTTATAACTGATGTAGACCTCTGTGTGATTTCTTTGGGACGTAATGAGTGCGGGAACCGGGAAGGACAGAAAACTCAGACAACAGAATGGTACCCAACGTGGGGCAACCGCATCCACATAAAGCCTGAGAAAGCTTGGGAACTAATTCTAGACACAAAATAACAGCATTACGCATGGTTTCTTGGTAGCAGCAATTTCTCGGGTCTGTTCTGCTTGCTAGAGGCAAGCAAAAGCTCTCATTTAAGAGAGGCTTCCTGACTCAGCTTTAGCTGCAAAAACTTTATAGCCCTTTTAAGAGGCTCTGCCACAAAACACTTAAAAGGTGTTGATGAAAAGCTGACCACATGCTTTTTGGTTTTCAACCATAGCAGGAAAAAAGGTGCGCCACTTTTAAATGCTGGCTTTCTGGGCCGTCCTGCCAGCGCAAACTCTGATTCTTTCAGACAGGAGGTCCTGACTACAGAGCATTTGAGTATTGTTTGTGAGCAGACTGCTGCAGCTTGCTTGATGGCAGAGACCTTGAGATGCCATAGAGTTATGGCAATAAAAATGGCTCCACTGGTAAGTCCATGAGGCTGGAATCTCAGAAAGCTAAGAAATGGGCTGGATCCAGCCGTCAAAGCCACGGATTTAATCCTAGTCATATTGCTTAAAGACGCATGTGGTCAGAAAAAGAGAGATGTACAGTAAAGAGAGATTCAAAGACAAAGAAAACCTTTCAATGGTTTACAATGTATTAAAAAATATATGCAAGCTTGGGAGGGGGGGAAAGGTTAAAGTCTTTAAAATAAGAGAGTAGTTGGGAGTGGTTGGGTGTGGTGGCACACACCTTTAATACCAGCACTTGTGAGGCAGAGGCAGGTGGATCTCTGTGAGTTTAAGGACAGCTTGGCTTACAGAGTGAGTACCAGGACAGCTAAAGATACACAGAGAAACCCTGTCTCAAAAAGCCAAAAATTAAAAATAAAAGTAAAAGAAATAGAGATTAAAATAAAGCCACGTAAAGATAAAAAATACAGTCTGGATATTGTATGTTATTATGTTATCTTTAAATTGAGTGCTGAGGAAGGAGCAACAGCTGCCAAAAGATATTTATTTATAAATGCTGCTGAATTATTCCAAGATGGGTATTTTTAAAATACCTTGACTTCAAAATTGAAGTCAAAAGGTATGTTACTTTGGAGAAGAGGTTTTGTTTTTGTTTAAACAGAAAATGAGAGGCTGTGGATTCATTCTGAGTTAAGAAAAATCAGGTTTGATCAAGGAAGATCACCTGAGAAATTTCTGGTAGGAACAGATGGCTCAGATGTCTGAGTTCTACATCCAGAACAGATTCAAGACTGCTGCCTGAGATAATCAAGCCTCACAGGATACTCCAGTCATTACTTGATCACAATTTTAAATTTTCTTCAGGTCCCCATAAGAGTATCAATGCCCCCAACCAGCAGCAAGTAGCCTGGAAAACTATGCCCATATTCCCCCCCCCCCAAAAAAAATTGGACTATGGATATTTTCCTTTGCTTAGAATGTTGGTTACAAGTTGTTATGAATAATAGTCAGAAGAAATGCTAAACAAAGATTATTAGATTCAGAGTTGTTGTTGTTGTTGTTGTTGTTGTTGTTTTTAAGAAAAAAGAGGAGGAAATGCTGTGGGACTACGGTCTGTATCCTGTCAATTATAGTTTAAATAAACACTGATTGGCCAGTAGCCAGGCAGGAAGTATAGGTGGGACAATCAGACAGGAGGTGGAGGTAGGTCAGTGAGAACAGGAGAATTCTGGAAGAAAAAAGTCCTAGTCTGCAGTTGTGACCAAGCCACAGAAGAAGCAAGATGTGACTGCCTCACTGAATAAAGTACCAAGCCATGTGGCTAACATAGACAAGAATAATGGGCTAATATAAGTTACAAGAGTTAATAAGAAGTCTGGGTGACTAGGCCAATCAGTTTATAACTTAAAAAAAAAAATCTAAAAAGTAAGTTGCCAGGCATGGTGGCCAGCAACTTCTTTAATCCCAGTAGTTGGGAAACAGCAGCAGCAGAATTTCTGTGAATTCAATTAGAGGTTAAAAGTGCTTGCTGCTTTTGGAAATGACAGGACTCTTCAGAGAACAAGTGCTCACAAGTGCCTACAACTCCAGCTCCAGAGATCCAATGACCTATTCTGGTTTCTACAGAGCAGGCACCTATGTGTGTGTGTGTGTGTGTGTGTGTATATACACACACACACACACACACACACACACACACACACCTAAATAGATGTTTCTGAAAATTAAATTAAGAGGTTGAAGAGATGGAACAGTGATAAAGAGCATTTGTTGCTCTTACAGAGGACATGAATTTGGCTGCCAGCACCTACAACTTGTTCTGGGGAGTCCAATGCCTTTGGTCTCCTTAGGCACCTGCATACACCTGCACATACCCACACAAATATGCTCTTCATTTAAAAAGTAAACTAAATGTTTAAAGATAAATTAACTAGCTAAATTAAAAAGAACCGTGCTAGGGCAAATGGCTCAGAAGTTAAAAGCACTGGCTTTTCTCCGATAAAATGCGTTCAACTCACCCGCAGGGCATGTTAGAACCACCTGTAATTCCAGTTTCAGGTAACCTGATTCCTCATTCTGGCCTCTGCAGGCACATCATACACATGTTGCACAGACAAAACACCCATACACTTTAAATAATCTTTTTAAAAAATAAAGAAAAAATGCAGCAGAATCAAATGGACTCTCTAGCTAGGGCTAGAGAGTAAGTAAAATGCTTGCTTGAGAACCTGATCCCAACACATGCTTAAAAAGTCAGGCCTGGTGGTAGTTTGGTGGGGAAGAAGAGAGTAAGATGATCCCTGGGGTTTGCTGGCTAGCCAGATTGGCCTACCTGGTGATTTCCAGGTGATGAGGAAAAAAATCATCATTCTCTTAACATCTGTCTGCTGTTATCGTCATGCTAAACAATTTCTATAGAAAAGATCAGTGGCCCTCTTGCTTCAGGATCTAGCTATTATCCTTCTGTCTTCCCCCATCTCAACAGATAAATAGTTCTTCATGGCGCAGGCACATGCACACACAAACAGACACAGATACACACACACACACACACACACACACACTTTCTTTTTTAAAAAAGATAAACTATACAACTCCTGAAGGACTCACATGAGGTTCACATATACACAAAAACATAAATAAATGACATTATGATAATATAATATTTATAGTTAAGAAATTAGAAATTCTAAAAAAAATAAAAAAAATAAAAAAAATAAAAGAAAATAAAAAAAATAGAAATTCTAAATATTTTTCAAGTTTCTAAATGGTTAATTTTAATTGAAAGCTACATAATTATTCAAAATGAGAGAAAGATGTTTTAGTCGAATGGAACAAGTATGATTTAGGCAAATACTGTTTAAATAGCTTCTCAACTGAGGCGCCAGGAGGTAAGCAAGCCAATTCTAACAAGCAACTGTGACTACTAAAGAAGCAAAGGATGGAACATGGGCTGGGCAAGGCTGTAACTCAGCAGGAGAAAGCTTATCTAGCATACATAAGGTTAGGGCCCCAGCTTAGACACGGAACCTTTAAATATGTCAATATTTACACATCTAAAAGAAGAAAAGGAGTTCTAAGACACAAAAAGCAGCTTTCCAACATTTTCAAACTGAAGTGTATAAACATATAGCAAACTGCTTTCCCATTAATCATTTATAATTAGCTTCTCATCACTGCAGCAATTTACTTTTAAATATGTACCATACTTGACCAGCAGTTAGTTCTTTGTACAACCTAAAAATCTTTACTCAGAGCTAGATTTTCCTTCTGATATCTTTGAGTAGTTATTCCTCCCTACACTTGTAAGCCCTGTGTTCAACTGCCTGTCCCACAAAATAACAGAAGACAGAGATATCAGCATATGGAGAGCTGGAGATGAGAAGTGTTGAAAACTATGACAAAACAATTGGCAAAAAAAAAAAAAAAAGACAATAGCTAAGAGAAGCCAAATAAAAAACCATTACTTGATACAGGTGAAATTGGATGAGGGCTGGAGAGATGGCTCAGTGGTTAAGACCACAGGCTTACTCTTCCAGAGGACCCGGATTCAATTTCTAGCATCCTTATGGCAGCTTACAACCATCTGTGGTTCTAGTTTCATAATCTTTAATACTCTCTCCAGGCCTCTGAGCGAACTGTATGCACATGGTACACAAACATATATGCAGACACTCTTACACATAAAATAAATCTAAATAAAGAAAAGAAAATTAGAGGTGTAATACAGAAAACAATTTATGAACTGGCTCACATCTATATAATACCATATAGCAACATATGTTGAGATTATGATCATAAATATCCAGCAAATTCCCACAAGTCAGTTTTAGCACTATTCATGAAAATATCTACTGCAATTAGTTAGTTACATGGTAAGATATGTGCACACATTATCATATTGAGCCAAATTCTGATATCAAATATAATGAAATTAGATATTAGAGTAAATAACTACTAATATTCTTAATTTCACATGTTCTTTTTCAATGTGTGTGGTTGTTATGAGACAGGCAGGGTCTCTTTGTGTGTAGCCCTGGCTGTCCCGGAACTCACTCTGTAGACTAGGCTGGCCTCAAGATCTGCCTGCCTCTGCCTCCCAAATGCTGGGATTAAAGGTGTGAGATCAATCACCTGGCTAAATTTCATATATTCTTAAGGATCTATACATCTTCAAATTAAAATTTTAAAATCTTATGTAACCAGAAAACAATAAGTCAATATACAATAAAATTAATATTCGGCATCGTTTAAAATACACTACAAGTTTTTTCAATGGTAGAAGCCTATACACACACACACACACACACACACACACACACACACACTTCAAACAGTGATGCATAAAATTAAAGCAATTATAGATTGTTAACTATGTTTTTTAAAAGTGCAAGTTTAAAAAACAAAGTAGGACCAACAAAACCACTGTCCTGAGCCAGGCAGTGGTGGTGCACACTTTTAATCCCAGCACTTAGGAGGCAGAGGAAGGAAGATCTCTGAGTTCTAGGCCAGCCTGGTCTACGAAGTGAGTTCCAGGACAACCAAGACTGTTACACTGAGAGAAATCCTGTCTTGAAAAACCAAAACCATTATTGTAAATATTAGGACTCACATGCTGGAGAAAGAATGCCATGCTATGACAAGCAAGAGGCTCAACAGTTAAGAACACTGGCTGCTCCTCTGAAAAACCCAGGCTCATTCCCAGCACCAACATGGAGGACCACAACTGTCTGAAACTCCAATTCCAGGGGATCCAATGCCCTCTTCAGTTCTCATGGGTACTAAGCACACATGTGTTACATAGACATACATACAAATAAAGCATATACATAAATTAAAACATTTTAAAAGAATGCTATGATGTCCACATGTTCAAATACACATGCATGCTCACACACAAAACAAATGAACATATTTTTTTAAAAAATGTTTATGTAAAATAAAATCATAAGTCTAGTCTTTTGGGACAATGAGACAGGAAGACTGCTGAGTTTAAGGCAAGCCTAGGCTATAGAAGAAGATTCTATCTCAACCCCACCATAGAAGGACAAAACAAGATAATCCATGACAAATCTAGATCTCACCAATACCTAGCCACAAACCCAGTCCTACTAGAAGGAAAATACTAGAAGGAAAACTCCAACCCAAGGAAGGTGGCTACACCAACAAAAACACAGACAGTTGATGATCTCATTACAGCAAATCCAAAAGAAAAAATGCACAAATTAACATCACCAACGATGAAAACTAAATTAACAGGAGATAACAACCACTGGTCAATAGCTCTTAATATAAACAGACTCAACTCCCCTATAAAAAGGCACAAGCTAACAGATTGGATAAGAAAACAGAATCCATCCCTCTTCTGCATACAAGAAACGCATATCAACCTCAAAGACAGACATTGTCTCAGAGTAAAGGGTTGGGGGAAAATATACCAATCAAATGGACCTAAGAAGCAAGCGGGTTTAGCTATCTTAATATCTAACAAAATAGACTTCAAACTAAAATCAGTCAAAAGAGACAAAGAAGAACATTTCATATTAGTCACAGGAAAAATCCATCAAGAGGAAATTTCAAGACTGAACATCTATGCCCCAAATACAAGGGCACCCTCATATGTCAAAGAAACACTTCTAAAGCTGAAATCATATATTAAACCACACACACTCATAGTGGGAGTCTTAACACTCCCCTCTCACCACTGGACAGGTGAATTAGACAAAAATGAACAGAGAAATAAAATACATATTATGACTCAAAAGGACTTAACAGACATCTATAGAATATTCCATCCAAACACAAAAGAATATAACTTCTTCTCAGCACCTCATGGAACCTTCTCAAAAATTGACCACATACTCGGTAACAAAACAAGCCTCAACAAATACAAAAAAAAAATTGGAATAACCCAATGTACCTTATCAGATCACCATGCTTTAAAACTAGAAGTCAACAGCAATACCAATTCCAGAAAACCCACAAACACATGGAAATTAAACAATGCTCAGCTGAATGGGTCATCATCAATGGGTCAAGGAAGAAATAAAGGGGGAAATTAAAGACTTCCTAAAATTCAATGAAAATGACCACACAACATACCCAAATTTATGGGACACAATGAAAGCAGTGTTAAGAGGTGAGTTCATAGCACTAAATGCCTACATAAAGAAGATGGGAAAAATCCCACACTAGTGAATTAGCAGAACATTTGAAAACTTTAGAATAAAAAGCAAACTCACCTAAGAGAACTAGATGGCAGGAAATAAACTGATAGCTGAAATCAACAAAATAGAAACAAAAAAAAAAACAATACAAAGAACCAATGAGACAAAGAGTTGGTTCTTCGAGAAAATCAACAAAATAAACAAACCTTTATCCAAACTAACCAAAAGGCAGAGAGAGAATACCCAAATTAACAAAATCAGGAATGAAAAGGGGGACATGACAACACATACAGAGAAAATATAGAGGATCATCAGGTCATATATTGAAAACCTGTACTCCACAAAATTGGAAAACTTAAAGGAAATGGACAATTTCTGGATAAATATCACCAAAATTAAATTGAGACCAGATAAGCAAATTAAACAGACCTATAACTGCTGAAGAAATAGAAACCGTCATCAAAAGTCTCACAACCAAAAAAAGCCCAGGACCAGATGGTTTTAGCTCAGAATTCTACAAGACTATCAAAGAAGAACTAATGCCAATACTCCACAAATTATTCCACACAATAGAAGCAGAAGAAACATTGCCAAACTCTTTTTATGAGGCTACAATTACTCTGATACCCAAACCACAGAAAGACAATACTAAGAAAGAGAATTACAGACCAGTCTCACTCATGAACATTGATGCAAAAATACTCAATAAAATACTAGCAAATCGAATCAAAGAAAACATCAGAACCATCATCCACCATGACCAAGTCAGCTTCATCTGGCAGGTGCAGGGATGGCTCAACATACAAAAATCTGTCAACCTAATCCACAATATAAACAAACTGAAAAATAAAAACCACGTGATCATCTCATTAGATGCCGAAAAAGCATTTGACAAAATACAACATCCCTTCATGATAAAGGTCTTGGAGAGAGCAGGGATACAAGGAACATACCTAAACATAATTAAGGCAATATACAGCAAGCCAACAGCCAACATAAAACTAAATGGAGAGAAACTCCTAGCGATTCCACTGAAATCAGCAACAAGACAAGATTGTCCACTCTCTCCATATCTATTCAATATAGTTCTTGAGGTCCTAGCTAGAGGAATAAGACACCAAAGGGAGATCAAGGGGATACAAATTGAAAAAGAAGTCAAACTCTTACTGTTTGCTGATGATATGATAGTTTACATAAGTGATCCCAAAAATTCTACCAAGAAAATTCTACAACTCATAAACACTTTCAGTAATATAGCAGGATCCAAGATTAACTCAAAAAAATAAGTAGCTCTCCTGTACACAGATGATAAATGGGCTAGAGAAGAATCAGAGAATCAACACCCTTTCACAATAGCCACAAATAGCACAAAATATCTGAGTAACTCTAACAAAACAAGTAAAAGATTTGTATGACAAGAACTTTAAATCTTTGAAGAAAGAAACTGAAGACACCAGAAAGTAGAAAGACCTTCCATGCTCTTATGTAGGAAGAATTAACACAGTAAAAATGGCAATCTTACTAAAAAGCAATCTACAGATTCAATACAATGCTCATCAAAATCCCAGCAAAATTCTTCAAAGACCTCAAAAGAACGATACTCAACTTCATTTGGAAAAGCAAAAAACTCAGGATAGCCAAAACAATCCTGGGCAATAAAAGAACTTCTGGAGGCATCACAATCCCTGACTTCAAACTCTACTACAGAGCTACAGTACTGAAAACAGTCTAGTATTGGCATAAGAACAGACAGGAGGACCAATGGAACCGAACAGAAGACCTGGATATCAATCCACTTATCTTCAAAAACCTGATCTTTGATAAAGAAGCAAAAAATATCAAATGGAAAAAAAAAGAAAGCATATTTAACAAGTGGTGCTGGTATAACTAGATAACAACATGTAGAAAATGAAAATAGACCAATATCTATCACCATGCACAAAACACAAATCCAAATGGATCAAAGACCTCAACATAAAGCCAGTCACACTGAACCTTACAGAAGAGAAAGTGGGAAGTACACTTGAACGCATTGGCACAGGGAACCACTTCCTAAATATAACCCCAGCAGCACAGACACTGAGAAAAACAATTAATAAATGGGACCTCATGAAACTAAAAAGCTTCTGTAAAGCAAAGGACACGGTCAACAAGACAAAACGACAGCCTACAGAATGGGAAAAGATTTCACCAACTCCACATCAGACAGAGGTTTGATCTCCAAAATATACAAAGAACTCAAGAAATTGGACACCAAAAGATCACATAATCCAATAAAAAAAAAATGGAGTACAGACCTAAAAGAGAACTCTCAACAGAGGAATCTAAAATGGCTGAAAGACACTTAAGGAAATGTTTGACATCCTTAGTCATTCAGAGAAATGCAAATCAAAACAACTCTGAGATTCCATCTTACACCTGCAAGAATGGCCAAGATTAAAAACACTGATGACAACTTATGCTGGAGAGGATGTGGGGAAAAGGGAACACTCTGCATTGCTGGTGGAAATGCAAGCTGGTACAAGCCCTTTGGATGTCAGTGTGGCGATTTCTCAGAAAATTAGGAAACAACCTTCCTCAAGACCCAGCAATACCACTTTTGGGCATATATCCAAAGGATGCTCAATTGTGCCACAAGGACATGTGCTCACTATGTTCATAGCAACTTTGTTTGTCATAGCCAGAACCTGGAAACAACTTAAATGCCCATCGACCAAAAATGGATAAGGAAAATGTGGTGCATTTACACAATGGAATACTACACAGCAGAAAAAAATTACATCTTGAATTTTGCACGAAAACGGATGGAGCTAGAAGACATTATTTTGAAAAGTGAGGTAACCCCAACACAGAAAGACAATTATCACATGCACTCACTCATAGGTGGTTTTTTAACATAAAGCAATGAAAGCCAGCCTACAAACCACAATCCCAGAGAACTTAGACAACAATGAGGACACTAAGTGAGACTTACATAGATCTAATCTACATGGGAAGTAGAAAGTAGAGAAAGACAAGATCTCAGTTACTTGGGAGCATGGGGACCTTGGGGGAGGATTGAAGGGAGTAGGGATGAGGCAGGGAGGGGAGCAGAGAAAAATGTAGAGCTCAATAAATATCAATTAAAATGTATATAAAACAAGATTCTATCTCAACCCAAAGCAAAATCAAACCAATAGTAAAAGATTTCAGCTACTAACCCAAGAATGATTTTTAAGGAGGAGGAGGATTTGGTCAAGTGTTCAGTGGAAGGGGGTATAAAGGAGAAAATTCCATAGAAATACATTATGTATGTACAAAATAGTGAAAAACTGTTAATGTTTATTTTTAAATGATTTCTGTATTTCTACAAAAACATTTATTATATAGTCCTTCACATAAAGTTTGGTGCAATTTTTCACTAACATAGGCAGAAATTATACCTCATAGCAAGAAATTTCAAGATAGCTCTTAAAATATTCAATTCCAAATTACAGAAATCCAGAGTCTAATGATATAGTCACAGGACACAGGGCTCATGTTTGCTTGCCTATATAAACTTATAAACATATATAAACAACTATATTTTTTTCTCTTTATGTAAGAAGGTATTGAACTGAACAGACCCAATGAACTGAGGACCCATATGACTGCTAGGATCCAATGCATCTGCTTATTCTCTGACTCCCCTTTAGGTCTTGTACTAAGAGACTTAGTTAAGAGAAGATCAAGAGAGGCCTATCCTAACCCCGTTTGGTTTGTACTAGCCAACCAGGAATAGTGAGGATCTGTTATTCTTGGAACCCAACATTTAATTTGAAAATGTAGTCAGTATAGGGCAACTGAAACAAAGTAGCCTGTCTACCATGGTCTGCTGGCTCACCACTGACCAATAACTACAAAGTCATGCACCAACTTGATCCTGTAAAGGGAGTAAACTCATGAATAAGCAAAGAACAAGTACACCCCATTTAAGGAGATTCGGTAACTTGAGGGAAGCCAAGCTGAACAATCTGAATAGGCGAGGAAATTCCTACTAAGGCAAAACTAATGGAAGAAACAAAAGAAAATCTGAGATGGGGGAAAAAGGAAAAAGAAAAGTAGAGGAGGAAACAGAAGAAAGAGGAGCTTTTTTAAAAATCAAAAAAGGAAGGAGAGACTACAGTGGTGATGGTGGCATCATAATTAAAAACACTCAGAGAAATTCAATTAAAAGGAAAAGCTCTGCAAGAATGAAATAAATTGATTTCTACATTTTAAAACCTGGATGTCATTAAAATAGAAAAGCAACAGAAGTAAACTACTCAGGAAGGTCAAATTACAAAGCACAACTATAGAAGACTCAAAAACAGAAAAATAAACTATATAATTAAGGAAACAAAGTAAAAAAACAATCTTCAGGATGAGAAAAAGATTTGCAAATTAATCATTTGAGTAGAAATTAATAGTCAGGATATACACAAAACAACAGCAAACACCAGTAGTAGTTATAATCCAAGCTAAAAATGGGCAAATAGATAAGAATGAAGCTCAGAAAGAGTGATAGCCTAGTGTGTAATCAGTCCCTATCACAACAAATGAAATGGAAAAGTGATCTGGATACTTCTCAAGACATACAGATGGTCAGCAACTATATAAAAACTGTTCAAGGATGAGCAAGGTGGCTCAGCATGTAAAAATATTTGCTGCAAGCCCAATGGCCTGAATTCAATCCTTGTGACCCACATTTGTACACATGTGCAAGTATATGTGCATATACATATGCACACACACACACACACACACACACAGTATCATGAAAAATTTCCATCACTGATAACAAAGAAATATAAACCAACACCACTACAATGAGTTATGCTCTTACTCCAGTTGGAACAGCTATTATTAAAAAGACAATAAATAACAAATGCTGTTGGGGAAGCAAAAGAGTCTTAGGCACTGTTGGTGAGAATGTAGAATTAGCACAGCAATTTATACAACAGTATGGAGGTTCTGAAAAACTAAAATAACAGTTCTTTATAATTCAGCTATCCCATTATTGGGTATATATTCAAAGGAAATGAAATCAGCATGCTTCTAGAGATATCTGAAAATTCCCTTTGTCTACTGTATCAGTAGTAACAAACATATAGAGTAAAACAAGGTTTCCATCAATAAGTGAATAGATTTTTAAAATGTGGTAAATACACATAAACACATATCACATACAAACAAAAGGAAACATTATTCATCCATATTAATTAATTAAATTATACAAGGTAGTTCAGCTGGTAAAGGTACTTGCTGTGCAAACCAGCCCTAAATTTGACCCACTGAACCCACACTTAGACAGAATGTAAGCATTTTTAAAATACTAGTATAGATAAAGAACTCAGAAAATTAAATGCCCAAAATAAAATCACAATAACCAAGTGCATTGAACAGACAGCTCTCTAAAGAAATAAAAATAGCCCACAATATACTTAAAATAAATTTTTCATCATCTTTAACAATCAGGGAAATAAAAATCAGAATTATATCAAAAGACTGGAGCACTGGTGGTGCACCTTTATTCCCAGCACTCAGACTCTGAGTCTGAGGCCAGTCTGTTCTTCAGAGAGTTTCAAGACAGTCGGAGCTACATAGTAAAATCCTGTCTTGAGAAAATTAAAATAAACAAATTATATCCAAAGGCTGGGGAGACAGTGATTAAAGTGTTTATCCTGTAGTGTGAAGACTGAAGTTCAAGTCCTTTGAACACATGTAAATGCCAGGTGGTGAGGTGGACACTGAAGCTGTCTGTCATTCCAGCCTCTAAAGGATCCCCAGAGCAAGCTGGCTAGCAAGATTAGTGAGTTCTGGGTTGGACTGAGAGATCCTGCTTCAATGAATAAGGTGGAAGAGCCATCAAGGATTTCTGACATCAATCTTGGACACCCATATGCATGTGTAGTCCTACTCAAACATGGAAAAAAAGAAAAAGAAATAAAGACCTACATTGACATTCCATCACACCTCAAGCATAACTGACTACCATCAAGAAAACAAACAACAGGGCTGGAGAGATGGCTCAGAGGTTAAGAGCACTGCCTGCTCTTCCAAAGGTCCTGAGTTCAATTCCCAGCAACCACACGGTGGCTCACAACCATCTGTAATGGGGTCTGGTGCCCTCTTCTGGCCAGCAGACATACACACAGACAGAATATTGTATACATAATAAATAAATAAATAAATTTTTAAAAGAAAACAAACAACAAATGAAGAAGATAGGGGACTTTTATTAGAATATGAATATAGGTTTCTTTTCCAGAACGTCTTAATATAAAAGTGGTAAATGTGAGATTGTTTTTATTAAGGCTGTCATATAAATATAATGAAGGATATATGTTTGATATACTATAATGAAGAATATACGTTTGTTATACTAAATTTATTTTTCATGAGAATTGCAGAAGGATCCCATCATCACTAACAAACAGTAACATTTGGGATATGGGTAAGTTTACTCTGTGTAACAGAAGAGCTATGTAGCTTTACCAGAGAGCTACCTAGTCTCTTGTGTCTTGAAAAATTCTTAATTGCTTTTTAGCTAGACAAACTATACTTTAAATTTAAAAAGTTAAGTCCAAATCAGGTATGGAGGTACAAGCCTTTACTCCCAGAACACAAGAGACAGATGAAAGAAGATATCTGAGCATTCAAGGCTAGCCTCATCTACATAGTCATTCCAGAATAGTCAGGACTACTTACAGAACTTGTCTCAAACAAAACTAAACTAAACTTAAAAAAAAAAAAAAAAAAAAAAGAACTGAAAATGGATCAGCAGTTGTTCTTCCAAGTACATCCAGTATGTTCTTCTGGTCTCACATGTACTGCCCGCACATAGTGCAGACATGCACCTAGGCAAAACACCCATACACATTAAAGGTAAAAAAATAAATTTAAAGATTATATTTTCATATACTTTGTCAATGTTGAGACAGGCTAATTTTGCTCAACATTAGATCACTGCTAATAGATAACACATTTTGTTATGAATGCTATGGAGTTTGAAATTTTAATATTTGGTGAGTATAGAAGCTAAAATCAGTACTGTCATAAAAAAGGCAAAACTACATTTAAAATCTGTTCATTAGATCACTAGACTCCATGTTTACAACAAAAATATGTTATATCTGCAATATAATGGTACACATATCTGACAAATGCAACATCTACAAATGTCATAATTTCTTCAGGGTATAGATGTAAATTTATGAGTTACAGAAAATAAGTCTTACATAATTTATACAAAATAAGGTAGAACATAACTGAAATGCTTATATGGATTTTCATACTTTATTATCAAAGCAACTAGACTTTCTCAAAATGTTACTCTACTTTTAATAAAATTTTTAAAAGACTAAGCTTGAAAGACAAAAATTAAATTTTTTTCTGTCAGATTTCGTCATGCTTTTAACAAAATTGGAGCTCACTTAAATTTCTCTTTCAAGACTGGAAATCAGTTTGCAATGAAAAGCAAGTATCGCTCTTGCAAACAACTTGAGTTTGGTTCCCAGCACTTATGTCAGGCAGCTTATAACTGCTTCTCCAGTTCCAATGAGATAAGACATCTTTTGCCTCTTCAGGTCAGTACACACACTTATGCACACACATACCACATCCTTAAATTTTTGCTTAGGCTGAGGTCTGTGTACATGTGCATTCACAAGGGAGCAAGTGCCCAAAATTGTATGCATGCATGTGGAGTTGAGCTTGCCTGTGCGTGGGTGTGTGGAGAACAGAGGTCAACATCAAATGTCTTCCTTAATTACATTCTACCTTTTCTTTCTGATTTTTTAGAGAGGGTTTCTCTGTAGTTATTGGAGCCTGTCCTGGAACTAGCTCTTATAGACCAGGCTGGCCTCGAACTCACAGAGATCCGCCTGCCTCTGCCACCCGGGTGCTGGGATTAAAGGCATGATAAAGGTAGAACCGCCTGGCCGTTCTACCTTATTTCTATGAGACAAGGTCTCTCACTGACTTAAACAAGTCTAATTTCAGTGACGAAGGACAGCTGAAATCAAAATCGATAGCTAACAAGTAATGTCTTCAGAAACAACTAGTTTTTTGAGATGGTCTCACTATATAGCCCAGTCTGGCATAGAAATTGTCAATCCTCCTGCCTCATCCTTACATGTAATCACAGGTATGCCATCACATTCAGCCTAAAATTTCTATTACTTGCTCCACATAGCAAAGCATCAGCAAAAACAAAAGTTGCAGATGATATTTTATATAGAACAAACATTAAGAAACTAGCTGAGCTGGAGAAAATGCTCAGTTGTTAAGAATGCCTACTGAATTTGCAGAGCTCCATTCCCAGCATCCATACGGAGTGACTCACAACCACCTGCAACTACAGCTCTAGGGATATTTCTGCCCTCTATGTGCACTATGTGCACACACGCATACAGACACACACAGACAGACACACATTAATTTAAAAAACAAATCTTTAACTCAGAAGGCAGAAACAGGCGTATCTCTCTATGTAAGTTACAGGCCAGATAGGGCTACAATGTGAGACTCTGTTCCAAAGAAACTAGCCAAAACACTACTTAAAATCATAATAAATCATAAAATCATAAATAAAAATGTAATCTTAAGAAACCTCTCCTACTATCAAAATAATGAAAGCAACATTCTAGGTGAACACACCCATTTTTGTGTTTTGGGTCAAAGTCAAATAGCCAAAAAGACGTTTTTTGTGGTTTTGGTCAAACGCAGGTCAAGAACTACATACATTATCATCCCCAAGAAGGTACAGCTACAAATATTTCTTATCCTACCCATGTTTGAATTTCAAATCCAAAGCCAAGGCAGTGTAGCCAGAGATCTGGAGCTTCCTTCTTGCCCCAATCCCAACTCCCAGTGCAAAGATTCTGTCCCAAGCACTGCAGACCAAAAGATAATGAGACAGCTCACCTGTAGGACGAAGAATTCATTCCAGGAAAGTCAAGCCAATGAAGTCAATAGCTATGGCTTCCCTCTTCTCTTCAACATCCTGCTGATGTCATCTGAGAACTAAGCCACAGTTCCTGTCTAGCACTCCAGAGCAGAGGCTCAAAATCTGCCCAGGTGGCTGAGATGGCTCAGTGGGTAAAGTCAAATGTGAAGACCTTTATTCGAATTTCCAGAACACGTTAAAACCAAGTGTGTAACAATCACAGCGTTACTACAGCAAGATGGGAGGCAGAGACAGAAGAATCCCTGAAAATCTGTAGGCCAGCTAGACTTGCATATTCATTCAGTGACAAAACAGACAGACACTAGTCACAAAAAGGTGGAAAGCAAGGACAGATATCCACGGTTGACTTGTCCTTGTCCTCTGATCTTCATGCACATGCAGTGGGGCCTGTAAAAAACAATGTGCACATGCACATACACAAAGAGATCTGCTCAGGGAAAAGGAAGGCCATAAGAACATAGAACTACCAAGCTCTTCCCAAAAAACTGACTTCATTTGGAACAAAACAGAAAATTTCAGGCCTAAAAACAATAAATTCTGGTAACAAACAGTTAAGATGAAGATGACAACTCTACAGAACAAATGAAACCAAAGTTGACAAGACAGGTCACTAAAAAGCATACTCCTCCTCTGGGCAGAACACTGTCTCTAAGATTAACCTAAAAAGCACAGAGGCGAGGATGATAAGACTTTCCTAAAATGACTTCCTGAAGTCACTAAACAAAATTCAGTAAGTAACAACTGACGGTACTAGAAGTGAGAATCATCAGTACTTGGGAAGGCAGAAATATTCAAGGTCATCCCTGGCTACAAAGTAAGTTCTAGGCCAACTGGGGGCTACATGAGTCCCTGTCTCAAAAAATTTAACCAAAGCAAATAAATGAAGGTAGCAATGTTAGAAGAGGAACATATCGATTCATGAGAAATAAAATAAACCAAAATGGTAGTATGAATCCAACTCTACCAATAAGAGCATTGAGTATGAATGGATTAAACAACAAAAGGCAGACAGTGGTACTTGGGTCACAACTCAGTGGTAACTTAAAACAAGCTCAATTCAAGTCCCAGGACAGATGGACAAAGATTTTTAAAAATTAGATTAAAAACAAGAATAAGATCTGACTGTATGTTGTAAATGAAAGACAGTTTACACTCAAATATGCAAACACAATCAAAGCAGAAGGGTGAGAAAAGAATTTATCATGCAAGCAACAAGGGGAGAAAGGTGTACACATGCCTAGAGAGATGGTTCAGTAGCTAATAGCTATCTGCTCTTCCAGAGGACCTGGGTCTGAGTCCCAGTACCTACATGGTGGCTCATAACTCTCCATAATTCCATTTTCAGATTTGACACACTCTTCTGTACTCTGGGAACACCAGGCACACAACTGGTTCACAGATTAGAGAGAGACAAAACACCCATGCCCATAAAATTTAAAAAGAAAGCTGGAGTAGCTGTATTAAGATAGAAATAATGACTCTCTAAAGATATACAAAAAAAATCTATTCCAGTTTAAAAATCAATACATTAATTTTAATGCAGTAAGCTGGGGGGTGAGCACATATTTAGCACACATGAACCCAAAGGTTCAGTCCCTCGAATGGCTGGACAGACAAGATTATGGGTCAGATGCACTGACATACAGATATCAACATATATCTATATGTAGTGAAAAAAAAAGTTAAGGGACCCAGAAAATCCTTTAAAAACAAGGTAGTGTTGTAGGGAGGGATGACTCTGCATCAAAATTCTTACAGAGGACCTGGGGTCAGTTCCTGGTACCAACATAGTGGCTCACAACCTCCGAGTCTACAAGTAAGGTTTGTTTTTACAGTGCTGGGGAATGAACACCCAGGGTCTTGTGGTCAGCGAGGCATGTCCCCTTCCAATGAGCTACATCTCAATTAAAAAAATATCAGACCAAACAGTCTTCAGAGAAGTATTTCCATTTACATTGACTTTATTTGCACTGACAACTCATTAAGTAGGAAAGTTCTCTCTATAAGGCTGCCTGTAAATAAAAATTAACAAATACTGAACTACTACCCTGTAAGAAATGCGACATAGGTTTCTACAAAGTTCTGGTCACATCTTCATCTACCATTTATTACAGTGTTATGCTACGCAATCTTCTGTTGAAGACACTTTTTAATACATACTGTTGGCCCAATGACACTGAATCCACAGAATTCTGAAACTTTAAGATGTGGGGTGTCTTTTCCTTTTTATTATTTTTTTAAGATGTGTGGTGTCTTTTTCCCTTTTTTATTTTATGTGTATGGATGTTTTGCCTGGATGCCTGCGTACCTTGAATGTGCCTCATTTTTAACCATAGAGGCAAGAAGAGGGTTTTGGGTCCCCTAGAACCGTAATTACAGAGAGTTGTAAACTACCATGTAGGTGCTAGAATCAAACCTGGGTCCTCTGGAAGGGTAACAAGTGCTTTAACAGATGAGTCACCCCTCCAAGCTTTAGTCTTCTTGCCTGAACAAAGCCTCTACTACTTTCTAAACACACACACACACACACACACACACACACACACACACCGATGCACACAGCCATCTATAGTGGGATCTGATGCCCTTTTGCCATGCAGGCATACATGCAGATAGAGCATTCATGTGAGTGAAATACTAGAAGGCACTTGGGGCCATTTTTAAAACAGTGAAATCTTTAGTAGTGCATGTCTTTTACCTCAGTACTCAGGAAGCAGAGACGGGCAGATCTCTGTGGGTTCAAGGCCAGCCTGGTCCACAAAGTGAGTTCCAGGACATTTAGGGCTGTTACACAGAGAAACCCTGGGGGGAGGGGGAGGAACACTACCTTCCTAGCTCAACCTCAGCTGAAAGTACTTATATCAGGTAAAATATCTTGCCACACTGCCCAAAGCAACACAGTCATTGATATTGGGTTTACAAGTACATTTCACTGATTTAATATATTTTAAAATAGAAAATCCCAAAACTGAGTATAGCTCACTGGCCAAGCACTTGCTTTTTATGTGCAGAGCCCTGGGTTCAATAAACATCACAATGGCAGCTCACCAACAAGGTACAAGTGATCTAATTTCCCCTCATTCTGGTCACTACTTCCTGTTTATTTCTTATTATAGACATCCTACTAAGTGTGAAGCAGTATGGTTTTGTTTACACCCTGCCCCCAATGATACACACAGCCTTATGCTTCATATGCTTTTCCACTGAGCTGCATCTTCAGTTAAGGACTATACTGCTCTATCAAAGAATTCTGAACATCTTTTCATGTGTTTATGGGCTACAACTTTCTGCTTACTATACCATTGTTCAATATATTGCTTTTAAAATAGTCTTTTCACTTTCTTTTTTAAATACAGTTATACAGTTTGTGTGTGTATTGGGGGGGGGGTCACTTATGCCAAGGCATGCATCTGGATATAAGAGGACAACCTGTGGGTGTGAGTTCTCTTCTTCCACAATGCAGGTCCCAGGGAATCAAACTTGAGTCAACAAGCTTGGCAGCAAGAGCCCCCATCCGCTATTTTATCTCCCTAGTCGTCTACACATTCTTAATTAATATCACTGTAAGTATATATTTTTGATAAGGCCCAGTTTTCTGCTTTCTTTTTGTTGCTCATACTTTTAGTATCATATATAAGGATCCACTGTCAACCCCAAGGTCATGAATACTTACTACTATTTTCTTCAAAGAGTTTTATGACTTTGTCATTTATACTTAAGCTGTTGGTCCATCTGAAGTTCATTTCTACACATGGTGTCTGACAGAGATATAATTTCATCTGTTCTTGAAAACCCATTTTCCCAATACTGTTTTCCTGAAGAGACTATCTTCCACCACTCAACTTGACGCCCTAGTAGAAAATGACCTGACTACACTGACAGTCAAAATAAACTTAATACAAGCTATGATTGAGGGGTCAGGAACTTCACGAAGACAAGAAATGTGAGGAACCTTTTCCTTGTATAGTTTTGTATATTTATTTAATGTTTGAGCAAATAAAAAGTAAAATAAAGATTTAAAAAATGAAAAGTATGTGCTAGCAAGGTAGCTCAATGCCACACCTGCCACACAAGCCTGATAACCTGAGGTTCATCCCCAGAAGCCATATAAAAATGGAAGGTGAGGACCAACACCACTGACCTCCATTCACATGCTATGACACACATGCATCACCTCCCTAAATCATATACACACAAAGAGCGAAAAATAATTTCAATTATAAAATGCAAGTATAAGGCAAGTCACAAACCAGGCTATATATCTGGAAATTATATATATACATATATACATATACAGAATCACTGAAAAAAGAGGCAGAAAATCCACTAAGAAGAATGTGGGCACATAGGGTTGGGGGGAGTGTAGCTGTAGCTCAGTGGGAGAAAACATGAGGCCCTAAGTTCGATCCCCAGTATTGCAAAACAACAAAGAGGGAGAAAATAGAAGGGGACAACATACCAAATGGTGCTAAACTTTAGAAGTTCTCAAGAAAACTACAAACCAAAATACCTAGGATCAAGAGATGACTAGGCAAAGAAACCTGTTAAACCTAATGACCTGAGTTCATTAACCAGAACATACACATGGGAAGGAGAGAACAGACTCCCACAAACTGCCCGTCATCTGAACACATACACATATAACATTTTAAATTTTTATTATTCTATCACATACCCAACACAAAGATTTAGTGTCATTCTAAAGACATCTATATCATAATTAAAAGTGCTTATGTGAATTCTGACCCAAACACTACTAGTGTGGCATTCCAATCACTTTCCAAATATGACTATAAGATTCAAATATTAATTTGAAAACACATTTGCATTTGTTTCTTGCAGTGAAACACTGATGATTATAATGATGCTTGTTGTTAATAACATATTATAGTGTTGGGGAGAAGGCTCACTGGATAAAAGTTGAAGAACCTAAGTTCAATTTCCAGAACCCAGATAAAAAAGATGGACTGCACAACACTGTG
Source organism: Arvicola amphibius (assembly GCF_903992535.2). Classification (NCBI taxonomy): domain Eukaryota; kingdom Metazoa; phylum Chordata; class Mammalia; order Rodentia; family Cricetidae; genus Arvicola; species Arvicola amphibius. The sequence continues at coordinate 14,652,045 of NC_052060.1, read as the reverse complement.
ACCCACACTGGAGAGGCAGAGATAGAAAAATCTCGGGATTTTGCTGGAGAGCCAGTCTAGCTCAATCAGATTCAATAAGAAACTCTTCCTCAAATATTTCTAGGCACACTTCAGACACACATAAGAATAAACACACACACATACAAATAACATCAATATATTACAATACAGCTATTAAAAACCCTCTAAAGGGAAAATTTTACTTAAGTACTTAAACTTCCAAGTTAGAAAATTAAACTGAGGGGCTGGAGATAGCGAAGATGGAAAAGAGCACTGGCTGCTGTTCCAGAGAAACTGGATTCAATCCCCCCTGACACGGCAGTTCACTTCAGTCTGCAACTTCAGTTTAATTTTCTAACTTGGCAGTTTAAGTTAAGTACAGTGAAGCCTGGCATTTTTTTCCAAGGGGAAATAAATGAGTGAATAGGTAGAGATGGTCATGACATGGAAAAGTCCTGGGTTTGATTCTTAGCATTAGAAAATAACATTATTGTACCTTTGAGAAGATCTTTATAAGCAATAAGGTAACATGAAAATATTTTACATTGAAACTGGTAATTTCCTTGTTTTGAGAATATTCACTGTAAGCCCACTTTAATAAATAAGGCCCCTGAGGTAGATTGATAAAATCATACTTAAATATGGCTCTTACATGTTGGAAATACTAACCTTTACTATATAAGGAGTAATGTATATATAATATATATAATAATGTGTGTGTATGTATGTATGTATGTATGTATGTATTGCATTTGGAAATTTGAATTTGATGCCATCTTGGGTTACATAATCAAGTTCTTCTCAAAAAAAAATAGAGAGAGAGAGAGAGAGAGAGGGAGAGGGAGAGGGAGAGGGAGAGGAGCAATACCATTATCTGGCTTGGACTTCATGTTATTTACAAAGTGATCTAGATGCAAGGGAATTATTTTAATAATCCACCAATTGTCCACAGTTAATTTTTCCTGCCATTATTAATTCAGACACTATCTTAAAAGCATATAATTTTTTTGTTTTTGTTTTTCAGGACAGAGTTTCTCTGTAGCTTTGGAGCCTGAGCTGGAACTAGCTCTTGTAGACCAGACTGGCCTCGAACTCAGAGATCCGCCTGCCTCTGCCTCCCAAGTGCTGGGATTAAAGGCGTGCGCCACTACCGCCTGGCTAAGCATATAATATTTTATAAGGGACAAACAAGAGAAAAAGTTGGATAGATGTAAAACCAGCCTGAGCTGCAAGTGAAAGGAGGACCAAAATCAATCACAATAATATGCATATGAGCAAAAGGGATCACCTCCAAGCCGACACTATGGGCAGAAGCAGCAAATTTCAACCATAACTAACCTCTATTTCTGAACATTTCAGTGAATATTTGACTTACTGTTACAAAATATCACACCATTTTTTTAAAATAATCTGATCAATAATCACTTCAAGTTTCAATGGGCTCAAGGTTTACTACACATCCCCCTATAATATGCTTCACAATACATGAAGGTAATACTAAGTAGAAAACAGAAAACTTAATATCCTGACAACACTGAAATGCCGTGTTTTTTGCTACTTTTGATTCTTCAGATTTACAAGTACAAGCACAGTGAAATAATTCTAAGCACCCTGCCTCATATCTATTGTATTCCATATAATGACATCCTCCCTGTACACTAGTACTTATTATATGAGACTTGTTCCTAAAAAATATGTTGTATAATTTGGTTATTAGCATTCTACTAATAACCCACAAATGGATAACAGGCCAGAGTGCTGCAAAAATTTTATTCCAGCAGTCATTTGTACTGTTTCAAATAAAAATCTGAGCACTCTTCAAATCCTGCATAGCACACTGCACTGCAAACACACTTCTTGAGACCTGACTCATAACTCTTACCTAACACTTCCCACCAAATCCAAATATGGGGCCACAGTACCGGAGAGTACAGTTTTAGGCCTTAAGGCAATTATCAAAGATATTAAAGGAATTTATGTAACAAAAGAAAACTAATTTCTGTAATTTTTATTGACAGAAATTTAAAAATAAAATAACCTAGTAAAATTATTTGTAATACTCTACTAAGAATGGAGGCCTGGCAGTGGTGACGCACGCCTTTAACCTTTAGCACTCGAGAGGCAGAGGCAGATGGATCTTGGAGTTTGAGGCCAGCCTGGTCTACAGAGTAAGTTCTAGGACAGCCAGAGCTATACAGAGAAACCATGTCAAAAGTCCAAAACCAAAAAAGTACAGAATCGTTTTTAGAATAATTTACAACTTTTTTTTTGGTTTTTTTTTAGACAGGATTTCCCTGTAGTTTTAGAGTTTTAGAGAGCAACATTTTGCTCAACTGAGGAAGTTATGACTCCCACATGTAGAGGACTTTCCTCACTTGACTTATAAATAAGACACTCAAAAATTTACCTTGTTTATTATTTTGAGCCTATGTATTTTGGTATGGTAGCCAGTCTCTAACGTAGACCTTAAGGTCATTTTCATTTTTTTTTTTTTTTTTATTTTTAAGAAATTCTGCTGTGATTCAGGCCAGGTCATTTAAGGCACAGAACTATTTTCCTTATACTCTGCATCTTTGGTTCTGGGGGAAAGTTGTTGTGTTTTCAGTCCTTGGAAAGGGGCCAATACAGAAAAGAAGTTTCCTGCCATATGAGTGAGCAACTTTGGAGGTTGTGCATCTTCTAGCCTAATCAATTTCAGGTAACTGCAGCCTAGTGATTTTGACTACAATCTCACAAGAAGCACTGAGCCAAACTGACAAATTCTTGAGGTACTTTGAGGATTTGTTTTTTTGAGACAAGGCTGCATATATCACATAGCTCATGCTGTCCTTAAATTTGCTATGTACTTAGGGAAGATGTTGAAGACCTGATCTTCTTGCCACTAACCAACTAAGCGCTGGTGATTGCGGGCATACACCACCACAGCTGGGTCTATTCTTTTTTTATTTCTTTTGTTTCTTTTATTCCCTGCAGCCCTACCTGATTACAATTCTGCTCTCTGCCATCTTTTCCCCTACACATGTCCTGAGCACTCTATCCAAGCCTCATTTTCCTTCTTCACTAAATGACTACTCACTACTCTGCTTTATGTAGCTGACGCGTTTCCCATTTGGTTGATGTGGTGGTCTGAATGAGAAAAGTCCCCCTTAGGTTCCGGCACGGGACACCTGGTGTCCAGCTGGTTGTGCTGTTTAGGAAGTCACTGTTAACTGTCCTGTTCTCTTGGTCAAAGGGATCAGCCTTGAGAAACTGTGGACAAACCACAAAAAGATCTACCTTAGAGGCTGGTTACCTTATCAAAATACATAGGCTCAAAATAATCTTCAATTTACATGTTCAACAAAAAAAATGTACAAAATCCACTGAGAATTCTTGCAAAAACAAAGGATAAGCAGTCTGAAGAAAAATAGAAAATATATAGACAAGTCATAGAAGGAGCGTAAGTCATATTCAAAAAGTATTACTGGAGCTGTGGTGTAGCTCAGCAGTACAGCATTTCTCTAACATAACATGTAAAGGTCATGGGATTAGGAGTTGTTCATTAGTACCATGTAGTGCATGGGTTTTCATCGCTAAGCCAAAGACTAAGCACTTCTCTATAAAGGATGCAACTGTGTTCATTCATCCTTGCAGTCTTTCCCACTGTCCCTTGAAGTCTAATGACTAGGGACAGAGGGGCAGTTTGTGACTCATAGAAGAGACAGAGGTTAATTTATCCATCACCCTGAGCCTAATCTCTGAACTTGGCACTAGCAAAAATACAGTGATAGAAAAGTCATAACCATAAAGAAAACAAGATAGTAGGTCTATGATGAACTACTTATGAAAAGGCTAACTCCAGGAAAGAAGCATTGACTTCATTTTTACATTATGTAATCTCAAAGCTTTAAGTGAATAAACCTGCCGCCTCCTACTCTTTCTCTCTATCCCAATGACTGTAATTACCATTTTCATATTGTCCTTTAAAGAACTGGGTGTTATTTTGATCTCAGAATCCTTGTATTCTAGTTTTTAAAGGACTCAAAGCACTTCTGCCTATGTTATAGCTATTTAAATAAAATATTAAAAATTTTTAAATATTGGGATGGCTCAGTGGTTAAGAGCATTGGCTGCTGCTGCTCTTCCAGAAGACCGAAGTTCAACTCCCAATACCCACATGGTAGCCACAACTGTCTGCAACTCCAGTTCCAGGGTACCCAACACCCTTGTACAGATACACATGCAGGCAAAACAACAATGCACATATATAAGACTTCTTTAAAAATTTAAAATATTTATCAATTCATTAGGGAATGGGGAGATGGCTCAATGTATACAAAGTACTTGCTGTACAAGCATGAGGACTGGAGTTCAGATCCCCAGAACCAACATTTTAAAAAAAATCAGACCAGTGTAGTGATGAACATTATTATATCTTTAATCCAAGTATTTGGAAGTCAGAGGCAGGGGAAGAGTGCTAGAGGGCTAAAAAGAAGAGAGCAGAGGCAGCCTGGTCTACAGAAAAAGATCCAGCAGGGCGATGGTGGCACATGCCTTTAATCCCAGCACTCAGGAGGCAGAGGCAAGAGGATCTCAGTGAGTTTGAAGTCAGCCTGATCTACAGAGTGAGTTCCAGGACAGCAAGAACTACACAAAGAAACCCTGTCTTGAGAAGAGAAAAAAGAAGGGGAGGGGAGGGGAGGGGAGGGGAGGGGAGGGGAGGGGAGGGAGGGGAGGGGAGGGGAGGGGAGGGGAGGGGAGGGGAGGGGAGAGGAGAGGAGGGGAGGGGAGGGGAGAGGAGAGGAGAGGAGAGAGGAGAGGAGAGGAGAGAAAGAAAAGCAGGGTATGCCTGATTGCTGCCAGTAATCTCAACACTTCAGTGTCAGAGACGGGAACCACCAGTCAGATTGGCAGAAAGTGGCAAGTTCCAGGTTCAGCAAGAAACCCTGCCTGAGTAAAGTGGAGTATTCAAAGAAGACATCTAAAATAAACTTCAAGCTTCCATGGGCAGGCACCCACATGTGAACATATACCTGCACATACATGTACCCATGCATACAAACACACACATTACAAAAAAGAATTCTATCAGAAATAGTTTTCATGTGTATGTGTGCGCACATGTGTGTACACAAGCTAGAGCTCTAAATCAGTGATAAAGCATGTGCCTAGCATGCCCAAGGCCATGGATTCAATCCCTACCACCAAAATAAATAAATACAAACACATATACATACATACATAGTTAAGAGTGGCACTGTGTTATGTTACTTTCAATTCCTCTAAAGTCTGCTAGCAGAAGCTGGCCTGATATAAACTTCCACATTAATCAGAGTTGTCTAGTCAAAGTTCCACTAGGTTGAAATCAGACTGGCCCTAAACTTGTAGACTTAGGCAATCTAACACTTTCTCAAGTAGCAGGGACTACAGAAATGCACCACCAAGCCAACCTCATTTAATCTGTTTTTAATTATTTTCTTTGAAGCACATAAAAACCTGACCACATATAACTATATACTTTTTTAAAAAAAAAAAAGGAAGATTACATTGAGTAGTCTTTTCAAATAATTGTAGAAAACCTCTCAGTTCTTTCTCATAAGAGAAAAATCTCAAAGGCACATTTCCTAAGTGTCTGCAGTAATGTGGACTCCTAAGCCTCACAGGTATACTTTTATTTCTCTCATATTACAACGTATGTACTTCTAGCCTGTTGTGCTTTGAATCTCTTTCCTAAGCATATTATAGCATTACATTGATCAGTTGGATAATACTCATTCACTGAGTTGTATAGATCTTCCAAATGCTGACATTTTATTATGCAATATAATAAATACATGCTCACACACACATTCTACAAATCTCATCAGAAAAGGATTTAAATAATGAAAAACTGTCAGGCTCACAGCAACAGATACCGTTTTTCCAAAATTCCAATTTTTATTTAAAAGCTCACTCAATTTTTATCCTTGGCAAACATATACTTGCAACTTGTTTTCCTGTGACAGGCTCAATTCACTCATTCTTGAGATAATGGCTGCCAAACACACATGCCTAAAAACATCGTCTGTCAGTCATTCATTTTCAATTAAAAAATTATTTTCTATTTAAAAAATGCAGCTAATTTAACTCAGAACTCTTAACAAATAGCAGTTCAGAGACAATGACTTAGGCTGGGCAGGGGCACACAGCTCAGCAGTAAGGCATGAAGTCTTCTGCTATAGACCAGCAGTTTCACCCATTACTGCTCTTTTACCATTGCTGTGTCAGCACACTAATTAAAGCAAATAATGAGGAACTGCAGTTATTTAAAATAAAATGCTTTAACCCTGCATACCATGAAAGGGTCTCAAAGATAACTGTATTCACATTCGGTGGACCACCCCTTAAGAACTACCGTTTAGCCAGGCAAGAATCCCAATTTCTCAAGAAACTGAACCAGGAGGATCAATTACTTGAGCCTAGAGCCCGTTCAAGGACAGTCTGGGCAAAGTTACAAGACCCTATCTGGAAAAACGGGGCCAAAATTCTAAGTTGGTAAAATTTTTGCCTAACAAGCATTAAGCCCTAAATTCAATCCTCAGCACCATAAAAACCAGGAGTAGTAACACACACCTGTAATCACAGTACTCAAGAGTTAGAGGCAGAAAGTTCAAAATCATGCTCAAGTTCAAGGCTCTGATATATAAGACACTATCTCAAAAAATTAAAATTAAAAAAAGAATTAAAGGGGGCTCAGCTGTTATGAGTACATACTCTTCCTCTGGAGGACCCAAGTACAACTCCCAACACCCACATCAAGTGGCTCACTACACCTCAGGGACCAGCGGCACCACCTTTGTGCTATCACAAATGTACCCGAGTTTATCTGGCGGCACACACCTTTAATCCCAGCACTTGGGAAGCCGAGGTGAGTTTAAGGGCAGCCTGGTCTACACATCAACTTCCAAGACAGACAGGTCTACACAAAGACATCCTGTTGCGAGGAGGGGGCAGATTTTGGTTTTGTTTTGTTTGTTTTTCCGAGACAGGGTTTCTCTGTAGCTTTGGGGTCTGTCCTGGAACTAGCTCTTGTAGACTAGGCTGGCCTCAAACTCACAGAGATCCGCCTGTCTCTGCCTTCCCAGTGTTAGGATTAAAGGCATGCACCACCACTGCCCTGCCCCAAGACCAAACATTTTTTTAAACCACAAAAGCACTTTTAAAAGTACTGAGATTCAACAAGCATGAGCTGGCTTGATTTTCCAATGCCCTAACACTAAATTAAACTTGTTCCTCAAAATACTTAAAATCTAGGAGCAGGAGAGATTGCTCAGTGGTTAAGAGCACTTACTGCACTTGTAGAGAACATGGGTTTAAGTCCCAGCATCCACTTAGCAGCTTATAACTTTCTGTAACTCCATTTCTAGGGAATCCAATGCCCTCTTCTGACCTCATGGGCACTGCATGCACATGGTGAACACACCCACATAAAACACTCACAAGATAAAAATTAAAATTTTCAAATCCAAGTTCTTCAAGTATGATAGATTATTACCTGCATCAGAACCACATGAGGATCATGTTCAAAGTCTGTGTACAAAGCCCAATCTGGTGACACATGCTTATAATTATAATCCTTGGGAGATCAGGAGTTAAAGACCATCCATCCTCAGTTACATAGCAAGTCTGAGGCCAGCCCAGGCTACATGAGATCCTGTTTCAAAACCAGCAATAAAAGGGCAGATACAAGAGGTGAAGGTATAGTCAGTAGTAGAGAGCTTGCCTCAAATGATAAGGCCCTGAATCCAAACTCCCCCCTTGAAAATAAAAAGGTAATTAAATTAAAAAATTGTGATGATAATAAATAAATAGATAAATAAATAAATAAATAAATAAATAAATAAATAAATAAATAAATAAATAAAAGAAATGGAGATGGCTTAGCTAGTAAAGGCACTGGTTACTCTTCAAGAGGACCTGGGTTCAATTTCTAGCACCCACATGGTAGCTCCCAGTCAGTTTTAGTGGATCTGATGCCCTTTTCTGGCCAAAGGCACCAGTTACACACATGAAGGCAAAACATCCCACAAATATTTTTTGTTTGTTTTTTTTGTTTTGTTTTGTTTTATTGTTTTCAAGACAGAGTTTCTCTGTAGCTTTGGAGCCTGAGCTGGAACTAGCTCTTGTAGACCAGGCTGGCCTCGAACTCACAGAGATCCACCTGCCTCTGCCTCCCAAGTGCTGGGATTAAAGGCGTGTGCCACCACCACCCGGCTCACAAATAATTTTTTTAAGGTACAGTTACATATCTCAAATCAAACACATTTCTGAAAAAAAATCCCTAAATCAACATTTAATAAAGCTCTGAAGATGATTCTTATCTTAAAAGATTTGTTGTGTGTGTCTGTCCACGCTAGAGCTATAGGCAGTAATACAGGAAGCTGTAAGCCCCCTGATGGCTTCCCATTGTGCTGGGAACCCAATTTTGGTCATCTGTAAGAATAATCAGTACTCTTAACCAGAGCTGTCTCTCCTGTCCCTCTAGATATGTTTCTCAACCTGTGGATCATGACTTTTATCAATCTCTATCTCCAGAAATATTCATATTACAAATTCATAACAGTATTAAAATTACAGTTATGAAGTAGCAACAAAAATAATTTTATGGGTCATCACAACATGAGGAACTGTACTAAAAGGCTGAAGCATTAGGAAGATAATTTTTTGGTTTTTTGGTTTTTTTGGAACAAGGTTTCTCTTTGTAATCCTGGTTTGTTCTGGAACTCACTCTTTAGAACAGGCTGGCATCCAACTCGAGATTTACCTGCCTCTGCCTCTCAAGTGCTGGGATTAAAGGCGTGTGCCATCAACCCCTGGCTTTTAGATTATTTTTATTTGCTCAAAAGCCATATTTATTGAACATATATTCTGCAATAGTCTAATAGGAAATAGAGATGAGCAAGTAAAAAATTAGATTTTTAACTGTGGTATGAAATGCAAAGGGTACATATTAAAGTTACTACTGATAAAATATTTCCTAGGCTGTCTGCCTAAAAATGGCTGATTTAATATTCAATTTGTTTTAGATACTTCTCAGCAAAACTACTTAGAAAGCAGCATTAGATGAGACTGTGTTTCTTCCTTTCCACCAAGAGAGAAGAGAACTGAAGGATTTACAGATTATTCTGTCTCCTGAACATATTTCAGAGAGCCAACTTTGTAACTTCAGTCCCTCAGCTAATCAGTCAGATACATTTGCATCTTTGGTTCCCTCTAAATGTCTCCCATAACACAGGCTTTCACAAGAACACTGAATCTCATGTGTCCACTGAATCTCGTGTGTCCACTGAATCTCATGTGTCCTATTATGCTCTTCAGGACCATAAGCAGTTATCCTCTTTACATCTATTTTCACTTCGTATCTCCATCAATCAAAACTCAAATTTTAGCTCTTTCTCTTCCGGTCGCAGGCGCTTCGGGAGCCGCCGGTTACCATCCAGCCATGGCCAAGTCCAAGACCCACACCACACACAACCAGTCCCGGAAATGGCACAGAAATGGCATCAAGAAACCCGGGTCACAAAGATACGAATCTCTCAAGGGGGTTGATCCCAAGTTCCTGAGGAACATGCGCTTTGCCAAGAAGCACAACAAGAAAGGCCTGAAGAAGACACAGGCAAATAATACAAAGGCCATGAGCACACATGCGGAGGCCATCAAGGCCCTGGTGAAGCCCCAGGTGGTGAAGCCCAAGGTGCCAAAGGGCCCCAGCAGCAAACTCACCCGCCTCGCTTTTATTGCTCACCCCAAGCTTGGGAAGCGGATTAGAAGCTACATGGCCAGGGGTCGTAGGCTCCAAAAAACAAAGCCCAAGGTTCAAGCCAAGGCAGAGGCCTCAGCTGCAGCTCAGGCTCCCAAAGGTGCCCAGGCCCCTGTGAAGACCCCATAAGAAAGGTCTCAGTGCCAGTGTGAAGACAGATGGACCGGTGTGGACATCTACACAGTGTCTGCAGATTGTCAGGACCTTGTGCTGTTTTTACAAATAAACTTGAGGCAAGTTCTGTTAAAAAAAAAAAAAAAAACTAAAATTTTAGTTTGTTTTGTTGTTGTTGTATCTGTAGATAGGGTTTCACTGTGAACTCACTACGTAAACCAGGCTCACCTTGAAAGCAACAGCAATTCCAGTGCCTCAGCCTAAGAGATGGGATTATAGATATATGCCATCACACTCTGCTCAGAACTTTATTCTTGGCCAGGCAATAGTGGTGCATGCCTTTAATCCCAGCGCTTGGGAGGTAGAGGAGGGCCCTCTAAATTTAAGATCATTCTGGTTCACAGAACAAGTTCCAGGACGACACACAGAAACCCTATCTCTCAAAAAAAAAAGGGAGGAGGAGGGGAGGAAATGGAAATTTTTAAATAAATAAATAAAGAGCCAGAGGCCCAAAATAAAGGAAAAGGAAGGAAAAAAAGGAGGGAGGGAGGGAAGGAAGGAAGGAAGGAAGGAAGGAAGGAAGGAAGAATTCATCTCTCCAATTACTTAGGAAATGGGCCAAGGGAAAAACCCAAATTCAGCATTTCTCAGAAAGCCAACATCTACCAAGCCAATGCCTACCCTAATACCAAATGTACCCTTGTGTAATATCTGGTATCAGACTTTAGTACCTATTCCAAACAATTTCTCACCTAAGATCATTGTCAAGATTCTATCTAGTATCCCTGCCTGCAGCCTTGCCTCTCCTTGTTCCTCCAAGTGCCCTAATCATTTTTCTGGATCACAAATCTGAATGTTTTTTCCTCTTGAAACAAAAACTCTTCAGAAGCTGGGCTAGTTCAGTTTGTCAAATGCTTGCCTAACATGCAAGAAACCGCAGATTCCATCACCAGCTGTTGCAGAGTATTTGTTTAACTATGCAAATATGTGCTGTATTTGTTTAACTATGTAAAGACGCATTGCTGTTTTACCTTACCTGCTTAAGACACCTGATTGGGTCTAATAAAAAGCTGAACAGTCAATAGTGAGGGAGAGGTATAGGTGGGACTTCCCTCCAGGGAAAAGTAGGAGTAGAAATTTAGGCTGGGGGGTGGGGGAGAGTGGACAGGGGCCAGACAGACAGACACAGAGAAAGCAAGCAAGTAGGACATACAGAAGGAAAGAAAGGTAAAAAGCCTCGAGGCAAAATGTAGATGATAGAAACATGTTAAATTAAAAGAGCTAGTGGGACAAGTCTAAGCTAAGGCCAAGCATTCATAATTAATAAGAAGTCTCCGTGTCTTTATTTGGGAACTGGTTGGCACCCCAAAGAAAATTCCAATTACAGCCAGCACTGCATAAATCTAAGAGTAGTGGTGCATGGCTATAATCCTTGAATTTAGAAGGTAGAAGCAGTAGGATCAGAAGTTCAAGGCCATCCTAGACACTAGAGTTTGAGACCAGCCTACAACAAGAGACCCTTCAGGAAGGTCCTCTAGTCTACGGGATAAACCCCTTTGGTATAATCCACAATTCCTTCCCGGCAATTCCAAAATCAATTTTAAAAGCTTTGAAATTTTAAGACTTTTAGCAAGCATGTCATAAAGCCTAACTTACTTAATTGCAGGGTGTATCTAACCCATTAATGTATTTATTAATTTTTATATAGAAACATTGTTCCATAATGGGTACCTACAGCCTGCTAGAGTACTACACACAGATCTTTCTAGGAAAAAGAAAAATTCCAATACTGCATCTCAAATCCTTAACAAACTAAACCTAACAATTTCAGAAACTGGAAGGGTAGATCCCTTAACTACTGAGTCCATTAGTACAATCTAACTTCCACCAATCACTTCACATATCCTTTAAAGGGTTGTAGAAAGTGCCCTGTGCCGGGAGTATCATCCAAGCCAGCAAGAAACATGCTCCAGGACTTCCTTCACCAGGGAGCTTCCTACACCTTCCCTCCATTACACCCACCTCTACAGCCGCAGGTTACAAAGGTTTCCCCCCCAACCTAGACTTAATGAAATCCTGAGTATTTTATTCAGTACTAGCACGGCGCCCTGAAAGAATGCATAACAAACAACGTAAGCCCAACACTCTTCCTACCACTGTCTTCCCTTCCAAGTTCATTTCTTCATCCTCAAATCCAAGGACTTCCCCTAGCCAGGCAGGCCCCTCAACTATCATCACTTACCGAGCTCCTCGTCACAATGTCAGCGTGGGGCCCTCTTTTAGCCCAAGGTTTCCAATGTCTTTTATTATCATTCAATCGGTAATTCTTCCTCCTAACCGGGAGCAGGCCAATTCCCCTCTCGGAAGCAATCCATCCCAACCCCCTCTGACCACTCTCTCGTCCAACTCGCCCGGACCAGACCCTTTCCCCCAAAAAAACACTTCTCGGGGCGGCTTCCGCAGACCCCTTCTCTGTCTCTGTTAGTCCACCCTCTGCAGAAGCGCCTCAAACCTCCCTCGCAGCATCCCCTCCCCCAGCCCCTCGCGGCCGGCACCCCTCCCTTCTGCCTCCCCGTATCTCCGGCGGTGCAGCTTCTCTGGTAACCGTCCCCGGGGCTGTGGCTTTCGCCTCCGCAACCTCTCGGCACTGCCCCGTCCGAGCAGCCTCAGGACCCCCGCCCGCGTCACCAGACCCGCACCAGGGTGCGGCCTGCTACTCACCTTGCTGGACGTCGCCGTTGCTGCCCCCGGGGATGGGCACGCTGAGCTGGCGCTCGGGCTCCGGCAGGCAGCGCAGGCAGAAGGAGTGCAAGCAGGGGAGCAGCTTGGGCTCCGCCTCACGCCGGCTCTGCAAGCTCTGCTGACACACGGCGCAGGTGTCCAGGAGCGAGGCTGGTGGCCCGAGCGGCGGCCCCGACGAGGGACCCGGGGCCGGAGCCGACGCTGCTGCTGGGGCTGGCGTCGATGCCGCGCCCCCGGGAGCCGTGGAGCCCACCGAGGCCGCGGGAGCCGAGGCGGCCGGGGCCGAGCTGGAGGAGGCCGCGGTCACCCCCCCGTCGTCGGGCCCAACCGCACCGCCCTCCGCGCCAGCCCTGCCGCCTTCCTCCTCCTCCTCCTCCACCAGCACCGCGGCGAGAGGCGGCTCCGCCTCCTGCGCCGCGGGCCCGGCGGCCCCGGCGGTTACCGGCGCGCTGCCGCTGCCCCCGCCGCCGCTCTCTACCTCACCGCCGCCTTTGTTTTCCGCCATGTTTTCCTCTTTGAACCCGCCGGACCGCCCCGCGCCGCCCGCCGCTCGCGCCGCCGCCGCCGCCCCCAGCCTCAGCCGCAGCCACAGCGAGAGCGGCCGCCGAGAGCGAGCGAGGTAGCGAGCAAGCGAACCCACGGGAGCGCGCGCGCACGCGGCGCCCCCGCCCTCGCGTCGCGCGGCGGGAGGGGCGGGCGCGCGCACGCATGCCCCGACGTCCTCCGGAGGGAGGCGGGAACTCGGATCGTGCGCGCGCGAGGAACGGTCGGCGAAGCCAGTCCGCGCCTCGGGCCGGCGCGTTGCGACAGAGCCGGGGCTTGGCAGCTCGGAAGGAGCTTTTAAAGCCTGAAGTTAGTGGCACTGGGTCTCTGTGGCTGCTAGGGCCGAAGGGGCAGCGGCGTGGGAGGAGGGAGGGAAAGCGTGCAAGAGTAGGAGGCTGGCCTGCGTTCGTCCCCGAGCGAGCGTCTCCGCGGCGACGCCGTCCCCAGCGACGGGCGCGCCTCCGCGGAAGCTTCACCTGTCGCGCGCTTGGACACGGCGGCCTCCCAGCGAGGAGGTGCGGACCACCTGGGTCTCTGCTAGGTGTTGATGGACCGTGTTCTCTAGAGGGATGTAACTCCGGAGAGCAGCTGGGGAGAACCCCCACTCCCCCCACCTCCCACACCCCCCAAAGGTATCGGCTTCCTCCGGTGAGAAAGAAGTCTCCTAATAGCTATTTTTAGCTTCTTAAGGTGATTCTCCAACGTTGCTCCATACCTAGAAGCCAATCAAACGAGCTTTTTCTAAACGGAGATGCCAGGGCCACACCCCAGAACAGAATCAGGAAGTTGGAGAGCAGATGGATGTTGAAAAGTCCCTGTGGCTGATGTGCTAGTTTAGGAGACCACGTTTCTAACCAATATTCTATCCTGAGAGGCTCACTCAGCGTTCCTGGGTGAGCTGGCTGGCTGTCCTCTCACCGTCTCAGTCGTAGCTTTCGGAAAGGGTTTTGTTTTGTTTGAGATCGTGCCTCTCTGCCTCAGGCTGGCATCAGACCTCCACTTTCCCAGTTCTGCCAGTGCAGGTGTAACGTGATAGTGGCCACCTGTAGTCACTCGCAGATAGGCTGAATTCAAGGCCAGCTTGGCTTCGTAGGGAGACGGTGTCTCCAAAAAGAAATGGGGGAAGGGGAGCGTATGTAGGTGCAACAGCTGTTTTAATGTTAGGCGCAGAAGTCCGTCCTGAACAGTAGATAATATTGTAGGAAATATTTTTTGTCGGTGTCCTTACGTTTACAGATGAACGTTCTTCATTAAGCCCTTCAAAATCTCTGCGGACCCCTTGTGTGTTAGATACAAACACTGGGGTTTCTGCAAGACTAGAACAAAGAAGCTCTCGGCCTTCAACAAGTTGACAAATCTAATGGATGGACACGGGTAGTGTGTCATGGATACGTGGTGTGGAGTGAAAATAAGGAGTTTGAAGGATTAGTGCTGATTAAGTAAGGCTCTGTTGATAAGGTGTAGAAGCCTGGCTTGCACAAGGGTATCCCAGATAGAGGAACAGGTAGCCAATACAAAGGCCCTGAGGCAAATAGAGAATCCTGGTTTCATAAAGGAACAGACTGGAGTCGGTGGGGCTGGAATGGCTTGAGCCAGGAAAGGAGAACGGGGAGATAACACTGTTGTGATGGTTTGACTAAGAATGGCCCCCATGGACTCATTTATTTGAATGGATGGTCCACAGGGAGCAGAACTGCTTGAAAGGATTAGGAGGCGTGGCCTCGTTGGGGGAAGTTTGTCACTGTGGCTTGCAAGGAGTACTTCCGGAGTTCTGTCACTAGAGAACCACTAAGACCAAGAGAATGAGAACAGATAGGAGTTCTGCATCCAATTATTATCTATCAGCTTTTCTGTATTTCCAAGATCATTGAGGGGGCACGTTGGTTATTCCAATAATAAAAACAACAGTATTTGAGCAGAAACTTCCAATTTACAAAGGACCTTCAAACATATTATCTGTAATTCTTTTTTTGGGGGGGTTTTCGAGACAGGGTTTCCCTGTAGTTTCTAGAGCCTGTCCTGGAACTAGCTCTTGTAGACCAGGCTGGCCTCGAACTCGGAGATCCGCCTGCCTCTGCCTCCCGAGTGCTGGGATTAAAGGCGTGCGCCACCACCGCCCGGCTTATCTGTAATTCTTGCAATTAGTAAGATGTGTCCTAATTTAGACAATAAGTAGATTTCATTATATGAATGTATTATAATGCATTGGCTATCTATTTCTAAACAATAAGGTGATTTCTAAATGTATGTTTAAAAACATCAATTGCTGGGCCATGGTGTTGCACACCTTAATCCCAGCACTCAGGAGGCAGAGGCAGACAGATCTCTGAGTTCGAGGCCAGCCTGCCTACAGAGTGAGTTCCAGGACAGCCAGTTACACAGAGAAATCCTGTCTCGGAATAAAAGAGAGAAAGAGACAAAGAAGGAATGAGAAAGGAAGGAAAAGAAAGACAAACCAAACAAAATACAGTGATAAACACTGTGATTATACTTTACATATTTCTTATTATTTATTCTGAATATTTTGTTTGTTTTGGTTTTTCGAGACAGGGTTTCTCTGTAGCTTTGGAGCCTGTCCTGGAACTAGCTCTTGTAGACCAGGCTGGCCTCAAACTCACAGAGATCCACCAGCCTCTGTCTTCCGAGTGCTGGGATTAAAGACTAAAGGCGTGTGCCACCCCTGCCCGGGTTCTTGTGAATATTCTTAAAAATAAAAATGTTGATTTAAATAGTAGGGCCATCATACAGGTTTTTAATAATAAAATTCAAACCCCTTAAGCCATTAAATGACCATTAGGCTAGGGAAGAACTTTCTGAACAGAATAATAGCACAGGACTAGCTCCAAGTTTCAACAGATGGAGACTACATGTAATTAAAAGTTTCTAAACCAGGCAGTGGTGGCACACTCCTTTAATCCCAGCACTCGGGAGGCAGAGGCAGGCGGATCTCTGTGAGTTTGAGGCCAGACTGGGCTACAAGAGCGAGTTCCAGGACAGACTCCAAAGCTACAGAGAAACCCTGTCTCGAAAAACCGAGAGAGAGAGAGAGAGAGAGAGAGAGAGACTTTGAGGTACCACTTCAAAAAATCTAAAAACAAATGTTGGAGACGATGTGGAGAAAGATGAAATGAACCTTTATTTTATTTTTGTTTTTTTTTTTTTGGGGTTTTTTTTTTTTTTGTTTTTCGAGACAGGGTTTCTCTGTGGCTTTGGAGCCTGTCCTGGAACTAGCTCTTGTAGACCAGGCTGGTCTCGAACTCACAAAAAAAATAGTTTCATTGCATTTTTTCATAAATATAATTGAAGTTAACCTTCAGTTTTTGTTACATTTATCACATTTAAGATCTCTATTTCCTCATAGTCCACTCATTTCTGAATCTGTTCTGGCCAGATTTCCTCTCAGTCACTCTACCAAAGCCAAAGCACTCGGGAGGCAGAGGCAGGCAGATATCTGTGAGTTCGAGGCCAGCCTGGTCTACAAGAGCTAGTTCCAGGACAGGCTCCAAAGCTACAGAGAAACTTTGTCTCAAAAACACACACACACACACACACACACACACACACACACACACACACACGGCCGGGCGGTGGCGCACGCCTTTAATCCCAGCACTCGGGAGGCAGAGGCAGGCGGATCTCTGTGAGTTCAAGGCCAGCCTGGTCTACAAGAGCTAGTTCCAGGACAGGCTCTAAAAAAGCTGCAGAGAAACCCTGTCTCGAAAAACCAAAAAAAAAAAAAAAAAAAAACCACACACACACACAAAAAAGAAACAAAGAAAGAAAAAAATCACTCTACCAAAATGGCTTTCGCCAACACTGTGGTTGATTTCCATATCTTTGCTTTGTGTACATGTTTGGCTCCCAACCATCATTGTCTTCTCAAAGGAAATCAATACTGTTGCCCTCTCTCTCTTCCGGAATCATTTTCTTGGCTCTCAAGATAACAACCTCTCCATGTTTTCCTCCTAACCATTTGAACTGCTGTTTCCATGCTACAGACTAGGTTAGAGGCCCCCAGTACCATGTTTAGGCTCAGTGATTTGATGAATGAACCTACACAATTTCAAAAGTCTGTTGTAATTTATTAACATGAACAGGTATAGGTAAAAATCATCAAAGGTGCTGGATGGTAGTGACTCACACAACTTTAATCACAGAACTAGGGAGGCAGAGACAGGCAGATCTCTGTGAGTTCGAGATCAGGCTTGACTACAGAGTGGGTTCCAGGATAGGCCTCAAAACTACAGAGAAATCCTGTCTCGAAAATCAAGAACAAAACAACAGGGGGCTGGAGACATGGCTCAGAGGTTAAGAGCATTGCCTGCTCTTCCAGAGGTCCTGAGTTCAATTCCCAGCAACCACATGGTGGCTCACAACCATCTATAATGAGATCTGGTGCCCTCTTCTAGTCTGGTGGCATACATGCAGACAGAAATAAATAAATAAGTAAGTAAATCTTTAAAAAAACAACAACAGTAACCATAAAAAAATCATCAGCAAAAAGCATGGAGAACAAATTCCAGTAGAAAATAGGCTCAAAGTTTCCAGGTGTTCCCTCATGCTAGAGTTACATTAGTTCAACAATATGTGTCAACGTGTATATTGTGCTGTCAATCAGGGAAGCAGACCCAAGCTGTATTGAGCAGGATCTTTATTGGGAGTCAATCCCAGAGACATGCAGTGCCCTTGGGACAGCTCAACTACTCTGACTATCCTCCCAGAGGTCAAATGTATGCTGTGGCCACTTCCTCAAACAGACAGAAAGTCAGAGTATTCCAAGGACTCAGAAATTACTTCCCAGGAAGCCAAAGACAAGGTTTTCCTTAGAATGTGTACAATTTGAACAGTCAGCCCTACTAAGCTAGCTTTTCTGTTTCTTTGTTGTTTTTGTTTTTCAAGACAGATTTCTCTGTGTAACAGCCTTGGTTGTCCTAGAACTCAAGTTGTAAACCAGGCTGACCTTGAACTCATAAAGATCTGCCTGCTTCTGCCTGTGGAGTGCTGGGATGAAGGACAAGCCAACACCACCCTTCATAAACTAATTTGTCATGTGCACAGACATTAGATGTTGGAATTTCTCAAATCCTGACTGTAGTTTCACTTGTTAATCATTTTCTCCCTAAATAAATCCATTCATGCCACAGGTTCATTTACCACTAATACAGTGACAACTCCCCAGATCGTATCTTCAGCCCACAATCCTCCTTTGAAGTCAAGGTCCTTGTGCATACTGCCTTCTCTCTGGCTGATGAAAGGCTTTACACACTTAGCATGTTGAAGACTCACAATCTCCCTGCAGATGCTCTGCATCTCCCACATTCTCAAGCTCAGTGTATGGTATTATTATTCACCGAGTTGCCCTGGAAAGATACATAGAAGATAAATATTGGAGGCTGTAGAAATGGCTCTGCCATTAAGGGTGCTGTTCTTCCTGAGGACCAGAATTCAATTCTCAGACCCACATTGGGTGGCTCAAAATTAACTGTAACCCCAGGTCCGGGGTATCTGATGTCCACTCCTGGCCTACACACACACACACACACATGAATAAAAAATTCAAAGGAGGTGGAGAGATGGCTCATCAGTTTAGAGCACTTATGCTTTTCCAGAGGACCATGATTCAGCTCCCAGCTCCCAGTAGTCTTTAACTGAACTTCCAGGGGATATGAGGCCCTTTTCTGGCTTCTGGAGGTACAAGCATGCACTTAGTGTGCATGTGCACCTTCAAGCAAGCACTCATACAAAATCTGTTAAACTTTTTAAAAATTTTTAAATGGGGCTGGAGAGATGGCTCTGCCTGCTCTACCAGAGGTCCCAAGTTCAATTCCCAGCAACCACATGATGGCTCACAACCATCTTTAATAAGACCTGGTGCTGTCTTCTAGCATGCAGGCATTCAGGCAGAAACACTGTATATGTAATAAACATTTAAAAAATAAAATTAAAAAAATTTAATAATACATACTTTTTTCCTATATTAGATTATATTAGGGATGGGTCATGCTTAAAACACACAATTACTGACTCCTCTTATCCAATCTCCTGCAGGAATGGCAGGCTAACACTTGTAATTCCAGCACTTGGGAGGCTAATGTTGAAGAAACCCTATCTCAATTAGAACAACAACAAAAAAAATTATTGATTGTTCCTAGTTTGACTTCTCAAATATTTGTCCAAATCTCTCCATTTGTATCCATTTCTGCAGTCACTATCTTAAGTCAGCTTTCTGCCCTCAGATACTCCTGGCTTCTTCTTTATGTTGTTTCCTCTGAAATCCTTGTCCAAGCTGCAGTAAATAATCGTTTAGGAAGAAAGTTGTTATGGAATATTAGTTGAAGATGCATTACATTTGTTTGAGCTGTACAACATTTGTTTAATGATGCAAAGATGTGTTGCATTCTTTTATGTTGCATTTGTTTAACTCTGTGAAGCTGTGTTTACTTTGCCTGCCCAAAACACATGATTGGTCTACTAAAGACCGAATGGCCAATAGCAAGGCAAGAGAAAGAATAGGAGGGACTGGTAGGTAGAAAGAATAAGTAGGAGGAGAAATCTGGGAAGAAGGATCAAGGAGTGAGAAAAGGAGAAAGAGAGGAGGACTTGAGGGGCCAGCTACCTAGTTATACAACCAGCCATAGAAAAAGTAAAGAGCTGTGTGGTGGTGGTGCACGCCTTTAATCCCAGCACTCGGGAGGCAGAGGCAGGTGGGTCTCTGTGAGTTCGAGACCAGCCTGGTCTAAAAGAGCTAGTTCTAGGACAGGTTCCAAAAAAACTACAGAGAAATCCAGTCTCAAAAAAAAAGAAAGAAAGAAAGAAAGAAAGAAAGAAAGAAAGAAAGAAAGAAAAGACAAAAGAAAGTGCTCTCTACTTCTCCAACCATTATCCCCATGTCTTCCCATTCCTCTTAACATGAAAAAGAACTTGTTAATTCTTCCAAGATCTTGTATCATCTGGCCCAGACTTTCTAGCCATGCCATACCCAGTTTGCCCCTGGCTCCCTCCCTCTAGCTTCACTGGCCTTCAACAGCTTCAATGTGCCACACACACACACACACACACACACACACACACACACACGCACGCACGCACCCTTGGCATAAGGAATCTGTACATTTTCTTATTTAGCTGGACTCACCATTCCCACCACCACCTACTCAAGCTTGGTGTCTTGTCTCCATCAGTGTTCTCTTAGAGACGCTCATGTTTTGATCAACTTTTTGTGTTAGCTTTTGTTCTCAAACGTCAGTAAACTCAATCTGATGTGGGACCCCCCCCCCCTATGCTGTAAATATGTTTTATTGCCATTGGTTAATAAAGAAGCTGCTTTGGGCCTATAGACAGGGCAGCATAGAGCAAGGTAGGAATGCCAAACAGAAAAGTAGAGAGAAAGTAGGCAGAGTCAGAGAGATACCACGTAGCAGCTAAAGGAGAAAGATGCCAGCCACCAGTTGGAAAATGGATGGAGCTAGAAAACATTATTTTGAGTGAGGTAACTCAAGACACAGAAAGACAATTATCACATGTACTCACTCATAGGTGGTTTTTAAACATAAAGCAAAGAAAGCCAGCCTACAAACCACAATCTCAGAGAACATAGACAACAATGCGGACACTAAGAGAGACTTACATAGATCTAATCTACATGGGAAGTAGAAAGTAGAAAAAGACAAGATCTCCTGAGTAAATTGGGAACAAGGGGACCCTGAGGGAGAATTAAAGTGGGGAGAGGAGAGGCAGGGAGGGGAGCAGAGAAAAATGTAGAGCTCAGTAAATATCAATAAAAAAACAAACCTTGAGGGGCTAGAGAGATGGCTCAGAGGTTAAGAGCATTGCCTGCTCTTCCAAAGGTCCTGAGTTCAATTCCCAGCAACCACATGGTGGCTCACAACCATCTGTAATGAGGTCTGGTGCCCTCTTCTGGCCTACAGACAGACAGAATACTGTATACATAATAAATAAATAAATAAATAAATAAATAAATAAATAAATATTAAAAAAAATAAACCTTGATACCATTTATGGTCAAAAAAAAGAAAGAAAAGAAAAAAATGGGTGGGGGGAAACCAGAAAATTTCACACAACTATTTGTCAATAACAAAAATAACAATTTTAGGGCTGGAGAGATGGCTCAGTGGTTAAGAGCATTGCCTGCTCTTCCAAAGGTTCTGAGTTCAATTCCCAGCAACCACATGGTGGCTCACAACCATCTGTAATGAGGTCTGGTGCCCTCTTCTGGCCTACAGACACACAGACAGAATACTGTATACATAATAAATAAATAAATAAATAAATATTTTAAAAAATGACAATTTTATGGGAATTTGGACTGTAACTTCCACATAAGGCAGTTAGTTACCTAGCAAGCTAGAGGCACAGGCTACCATGCCTATAGGGAATACGAGCCAGCCAAAGAAATGCACTTTGGTTCCGCAACCAGAGCCAAAGAAACACATTTTGGTCCTGGAACCAGAGCCTGTGAAACATACCCTAACTTGAAATTAAAGCCAAAAGCTACAAAGAAACATACTCTGATCCCAGAAATTAGAGCCAAATATGCCCCTGACCGACTAAGCAGAAAACCAACCAATCCTTGAGCACAAGATTTAGCCGATCTGAGCTCAAGGGACTGAAATCTGACCAATTCCCACCCTGAAAATCTCCTTGGAAAAACTCTCCACTAAGAAGATCCTCATAAACAGGTAAACTTGTACCTGTACCGTTTACATCTGCCTTGAGAGAGGCAGAGGCAGCCACTCTCCTGGATTATTCCCTCCCAATAAGTCTCTTGAATGAGGTTTGGGGGAGACCTTTTTTCACCTGAGTGGAGCAGAGGAGAGAAGTAACAACTTTACACTGGAGCAGAACAGAGCCAAACAAGGCTTTAACACTTTTGCTGGGGAAACCTTCCCCTCGCAGAGTAGACTGGATACACTCTGGGGGACCAGGGTAGAACTGTAACAACTTTGCTGAGGAAACCCTCCCCTGTTGGAGTTGTTATATTGGGAAAACCTTTCTCTGGAGCTTGACTGTAAGATGCAACCCTTGTGGTATTCCTTGGCTCCCAATTGTCAGAATACCTTTCCATTTGAGCTGAAACACTCAATATTCCTTGGCTCCTGACTGCCAGGATCCCTTTCCATCCTTGTAAGCTGTAATGCTTCAGTACCCAACACCACACATAATAAAAAGGTGGACCTTTGATTTTCCTCATGGTAAACAGGCTCTTGTCACTGTAAGCAAAATATCTGCATAAACAACTTTAGGGAGAAAGGATTATTATTAATTATTATTATATTATTATTGTGACAGGGTTTTTCTGTTGCACAGCCCTGTCTGTCCTGGAACTCACTTTGTAGACAAGGCTGGCCTTGGGGAGGTTTTCATCACTGTGGGGTAGGCATGTTAGAGTGGTTTATAACCTGGGACAAGAAGCAGAAAGGGAAGGAAGGAAAGAAAGAAGGGATTAGGAAAGGATATAGCCGAAGGATGACTTGAATGAGCTAACAATCTATTTTCTCCAACCATGCAAGGACTTTTACCTCTCTCTCCTGTGATAACATATTATTTGGAATAAATCAATGAATTAAAGCATTTTTTTATCAGCACTCTTGCATCTCTAGCTTGGGGGGGGGGCATTCCAAACTCCACCCCAAAGGAAGCCCACCAAACAGCAGCTGCACCTCCGGAGGGTATTTAAGGTCTTTAAGACTTCCTCTCCTGATTTTTCTCTCAGAGTAGGTTTCTCCTCTTCTCATGGGGCCTCCCAGGAATGCTCTGCTCAGATTAAACCTGGATTTATTCATTCTTAGTTCAGCTTGGTTTGATTGGCTGCATCAGCAAAGAGGTTTATTATCAGGATACAGAATGTGACGCCTGTGTTACTCTCTATGGTACAGTTCACTCTACTGTACCGTTGGCGAGCTGGGCAAGGGCCTGGAGATTAAAAGAACACACATGGGTCATTCGTGAGGAGATAATGTCAGATGCCATTTATTCAAGTTTAGGAAATTCCTTATATATACCTAACTGCTGCACAATGGAAAACCTCCCAGGCAGGTGGGAAATTACCAAGCACAAAATGGAATACACAGTGGTCCTATAGCTAACCACCAGTGGGGCAGAGGGAGCACAGAAACAAACAGGATGTTTAGCCGGAAATTGCAACAAGATGTCTGGCCAGAACTGTCCTCAAGATGAACCCCAAGAGGAGGGGTAGACCCGTGGGTCCTACAACAGAAACTTTCCCACCCCTTGTCATCTGAGCATCTCTGAAGACACAATCATGGACAGATTCAGAAATGATCTTCACTTCCCTCCTCTGTGTTCAGTACAATCAAGTGTATACTCAAGATTGGCCATTATACACGTAGTATATATTTACTATAGAATATACATTTTTAAAAATGTGTGTCAGTGTTTTGCCTGCATGGGTCCATGAAGGTCAGAAGAGGTCATTAGATCTCCTGGGATTAGATTTAAGGGTAACTGTGAGCCACCATGTGGGTGCTTGGAACTGAAACTAGGTTCTCTGAAAAGCAACAGGTGCTCTTTTAAAAAACATTTTAAAATGTATTTATATTTTATGTATGAGTGCTATGCATGTACACCTCCATGCAAGAAGAGGGCATCAGATCTATTACAGATGGTTGTGAGCCACCATGTGGTTGCTGGGACTTGAACTCAGCACCTCTGGAAGAGCAGCCAGAACTCCTAACCACTGAGTCCTCTCCAGTCCCACCTTGATTTTGTCTTTTGAATAACGTGTCTTCTGCTTTAGGCCTCTGCCAAAGAGAAACTTTGCCAACACCCGACCTAGAGATAGGTAGCAGTCTGTGCTCTTGTGAAAAATAGTCATGGCTCAACCATCCAGAGCACTTGCTGCCCTTCCAGAGGACCCAGGTTCTATTCCCAGCACCCACATGATGGCTCACAAACATCTGTTCTGTACTCTTCTGGCCTCAGCTGACACCAGGCACGCATGTGGTACACCGACATGCACACAGGCAAAAAACCCATAGATGTTTTAAAAAAAGTTAAAAAAATAAAATCATGAAGTTAGGAAGGGTGGCACACTGGTAATCCTAGCACTTGCAAGGCTAAGGCAGGAGAAGCCAAGGCTCAAAGCCAGCGTGACAACTTAGGGAGACCCTGTCTCAAAATCAAAAGTATAAAAAGGACAAGGCGTGTAACTCAGTGGTAGAGTGATTGCTTAACATGGTTAAGGCCCTATGTTTGATCCTTGATCATGCAAAATTAATTAATTAAAAGTAAAAGTTTTAGGATAGTTTGCTGTGAGAGCTGCCTATATGTTATTGTCAGATCATGAGGAGAGCTAAATTATGAAATATGTGATCAAACAGCTGGCTTTTTCTACACAGCAAAAATATATGTGGGACATTAACCATCTCACTGCTTGACCAAATGTTTTCGCTCTTTGGAAAAAAGGTTTAGAGTAAGAGGATAGAATATTAAAATGCAAACAGAGAACTGAGATCGTTTTGGTAAATTTGGGATAGGAAAAGTCTGAACTTGACAAAAAATGGACTTAGTACCTAAAATGTCAAGGCTGGCCAAATGGCTCAGCAGTTAGGAGCGCTGGCTGCTCTTGCAGAGGACTGGGGTTTGTTTCCACACCCACAGGATCGCTCAACAAACATGCACCTACAGCCTGGTCCAGGGGAAATGATACCCGCTTCTGACCTCCAAAGGCATCCACACATGGGCACTCACATGCCCATGCACACACATGCACACACATGCACATATATTAAGATAGCGTTAATAGGTTTATTCCTCCCTTCTTAAACTCTTCAAGGAGCTATTGAGATAGCTCAGTGGGTAAAAGGATTTTCTACCAAGACTGCAGCCTGAGTTCTGAGTTCAGTCCCTGAGATACGCATGGAAAAGAGGAGAACTGACTCCCACACACACACACATCCACACACACTCATCACAAACTAAATTAATAAATGTGGGAAAAATGAATGATTGGGATGTGTTTCTGTGGTAAAAACACAAGATGTGCTTTGATATTTAGCCTTTGGAGGCCCTGGGTTTAATTGCCAGCACATAAATAAATAAATGGGTAATTAAATAAACATAAATGAAACTTTAAAAATTGTAAGCCCATGAGCCGCGCGGTAGTGGCGCAGGACTTTAATCCCAGCACTCGGGAGGCAGAGGCAGGTGGATCTCTGTGAGTTCAAGGCCAGCCTGGTCTACAAGAGCTAGTTCCAGGATAGGTTCCAAAAGCTACAGAGAAACCCTGTCTTGAAAAACAATCAATCAATCAATAAATAAATAAATAAATAAATAAATACATTGTAAGCCCATAGTGGGGATATAACATGTTAATTAAGAGAGTTGTGTTTGGTTGGAACCTCCGACTCACTTCCACTTGATCCAAAAAGCCCCATTCCTCTCCCTCTCCCCTCTCCCTCTCTCTCCAAACCCTATCCTCTCAGAGAATCTCCAACAAACAAATTGTTGGACTCTAGAGTCCAAACACCGAGGAGGAGTCGCCCCCAGAGACCACCCCTCACACCACAGCCGATGCAAAAGCATGAGGATTTTATTAATTCTTTTTTTTTTGAGGTTGAATATTTATTCAGGGGAGTTATGAGGGGAAAGGGGGGAGGGGGGAAGCAGAGAAGTGGGGAGAAAGGCAGAAGCGAAGCTGCCTCTCCGAGAGGAAGATGGAATAGAGAGTCGGATTTTATTAATTCTGTCATGACAGAGTCCCTCAGCATTCGGGAAGCCGAGAGACCTCAAATAGCTGGTACAGGCTACTTTTAAAGGAGAAGGCCACAGAAGCAAGGGGGGTTGTTCTTTGACTGTTATGATTGGCTTATTCGAAAGGGCTATTACCAATAATTGGCTGGAGAGCTGTTGCCAGATCAGATGAGGTAAGAGGTCATTTTGACCCCGTTTCCCAGGGCACTGAACCAAAACATATGTATATGGGTAATTGTGCAGGAACTGAGTACGTGCATGTGTAGCTGTTAGGTCCTTGGTTCCAGGGGAGGAGGGGAAGCACTAAGGCATGGAGGCTGAGAGGGTTTAGAACTGTCAGAAATGGCTTCAGAATTGTCTTAAAGCTTTACAAAATGCCACCAAAAAGCCCAGTTCCGGATTCTGGGCGACTCAATAGTCGCAACTTCCTCCCCTGTTGCTGCCAGCAGCCCAAGTCCCTGCCTAACTAAGCATTCAACTTTTTACCACACTTGGGCACAAACCCAGACACGTCATCACCCCTCACCTACCAGCTATATAATCTTCCTGCTTTAGTTTGGGTGTGGGGCTTCTCCTTGGAGACTGAGCAACTCAGCCAGGAGTTGCATTGTTCAAATAAACCTGTTCTTCTGCTTTTTGTTTTTCTCTTCTAAAAGATGGAGTTTCTCTTGGCTGAACTAGAACTCTCACTGTAAATAAGGTTGACCTTGAACTCCTTGAGATCCGCCTGCCTCTGCCTCCCAAGGTCTGTGATTAAAGGTGTGTGCCACCACCGCCCAGCTCTTCTGTTCAATCAGGATTGATCTGGTTTATTGCATTCGTGGAGAAACATATTCTGTAAGAGAACCTATTATTGGACAGAAACCCGACTAGTTTGCCTAATATGCACAAAACCCTAGGTCAAATTACAGGACCATATGAAAATAGGCATGGTGGTACACGTGACTATAATAATCACAGGACTAGAGATAGAAGCAGGAAAATCAAGAATTCAAGGTCATCCTTCACTACAGGGCAAGTTTAAAGCTACTTAACCTTCAAAAAGAAAAAAAATCCTCTTTAACTCAGCGTGGAGGACACACCTTTAATACCAGTTCTTGGGAGGTGGAGGCTGGATCTCTGTGAGTTCAGAGGCCAGCCTGGGCTACATAGCAAGCTTCAGACAGCCAAGGCCAGGTTGTGAAACCCTGCTTGAAAACAAACAAAACTCTTTTAGAGGGTCCAGGCCCACCCCCACTGGCATGCTATCTGTCCTCTGACCCAGCTGCAGGCTCAGGAGACACAAGACACCCCCACACCCTACTACTGAAGGCCTTCAAACTGCAGTGCTCCTTCAAAGAAAGAGTAGATGACATTCAGCTCACCAAAGAGACACCAAGATCCTGGTGATATTAGAACAACACAAGGATGGGTGAGAAACAGGGGACTGTCCTGGATGAAACCAAGTTCTGGTACCTGACTATGTCAGTATGAGCAATCCCATCAAAAATAATTAGAAGATGCCGACATTTAACTTGCTAACTGTAATGGTAAAAATGAAATGGCACCATTCCCTGAGTGGCAGCTGCGGGCAGCGGGTAAGAGATAGAGGCAGATAGGCACTCCATGCAGAGTGACGTTGGATATTTATTTAGTGGGTTGTGGAGGGGAAGGAGAGAGGGAGTGAGAAGGGGGATGAGGAGAGAGAGAGAGAGAGAGAGAGAGAGAGAGAGAGAGAGAGAGGACCAGAGAGAAGAGGGGGAAGGGGAGAAGAGAGACTACCTCTTCGGGAGAGAGAAAAAAAAGGAGCTCAGGGTGGGAGCGGAAGGAAAATCCACTTGCCTTGGAGGAGGCATCACACTAACAAAGCTTTGTCCTCCCGGTGAACAAGCGCAGAACAATGGACCTGTCCACACCTCCTCTGAGGTGAGAAGGATGAAGGCAGAGTGTTAGGATTCTGGCATTATGCTGGCCCCTGTTGTTATGGTTTTCGTCCCTGGTCCCTTTAAGAGACAAGCCATGCCCACTCCCTTCCCCATCCGCTGAGGCAGGCTGATCTTCAGCTTCCAGTCTGAGCTCACTCTCTTTTCCATCTTCCTCTCTCCCCACTTCTCCGTTTCCTCCTCTCCCTCCTCTCCCTCCTCTCCCTCCCCCCTCCCCCCCCCCCCCCCTCCCCTCCCCCCTCCCCCCTCCCTCCCTCCCTCCCCCTCCTCCTCCCTCCCTCCCTCCCCCCTCCCCCTCCCTCCCTCCCTCCCTCCCTCCCTCCCTCCCTCCTTCTCTCTCTCTCTCTCTCTCTCTCTCTCTCTCTCTCTCTCTCTCTCTCTCTCTCTCTCTCTCTCTCCTTTAATAAATGTTTAGCTTTATGCATATTTTCTGTGTCTATGTGCCTTTTACCCACCGCCTGTTTACACAGGCCCGCCTGCTGTTGGGAACCTGCCACTGCTTGGCTCTCCTGGCTGCATGGCCCGCCATCACTGCTTGGGCCACCCCACTCTGGGACCGGCAGCCGTCTCTGCCTTGGGACTGGCTGCTCACAGAGTCCGCTGCCTGCCTACAGCTGCCACCTGGGACTTCATAGCATTTAGGAAAAGAACAACATCTGTCACCTGGCAGGATGCCCTCGGGCAGTGCCCTGGTGACTACAACATCACTATGTAGTCTGTATGAAGGTGCAAAATGTTCCTTTAAGAGACAAACGCTACCTATTCCCACTCTTTCCCACTGCTCTTCTGAAGAGGCAAGCAGATCTCTACCTCTCTCTCTCTCTTTTTCTTTTCCCTTCCCCATTTCCTTTACCTCAATAAAACTCCTCACTTAAGCATGGCATCTTGCCTGCCATGAAGTCTCTGGCTCTCACTCACCCAGCCAAATCATTACATTTGGTGCTAGGACTCTGCCAGCCTCTCTCCATGGTTCCTCCCACTCGCAGGCAAACAGCCTGAGACACACAGGGACCCTGACCTGGGCCGACGGCCCGCTTTCTAACTACTAATCCACTAGGATTCTCCACACAACATCAGCTACGATCAGTGAGATCCCCTTCTCCGGGTCAGCATTTGCCAACAATCACCTTGGGGAAATTCCCACAAGTGAGGCTTTTTGTCTCTCAGACTCCACGTGCTTCAGACCCCTGCACACAGGTCCCCACCCCCCACCTTCTCAGACCTAAGCATCCTTCGGGCTCAGCCCTACAGCCTTCGTGCCTTCTTGTCTTTTGGACTCATATACTTTGGGGGCCTCAGCGCCCTGGCCCTTGTTTTTTTTTTTTTCTTCTTTTTTCTTTTTTCTTTTGGCTGAATAATCATAAAACGACTTGGGCCATCATCATTAAAATCTTTCTGCCTCCCTCATGGGAAACAAGCAGACAAAAAAGTATAAAGCCATCCACTCCTCTGGGATGTATTTTACTCACTCATCTCTGTACTAATATCCCCTAGATAACAACTCAATTTGACCACCTAATTGCTCTTTATAGCCCAAAACTTTATGGGACCTTTTTAACTTCTGCTAGTGGACAGATAAAGGGAAGGAGTCACAACACGTGGGCAGTGTCATCTTGGCAAAGGACAGGCCAGATGACCTAACTGCCATCTTTGTTAAGGGCGACCATGTGACCACCACCATCTAGACTAAGGGCAAGACAGATAGGTCAGATGACCTAGTCGCTGTCTTTATTAAGTAGGGTCTTCACCTTGTCTCTCACCTCTTACTTATATTTTTGTGTGGAATTCCTCTTACACTAACTCTGTTGTATGTGGCATGTTTGCACAGTAGTGTGCTTTTTTGGCAGGGCCTGCCAGAGCACACAAATTCACACAGGGACCCCCACCCCCCACCCACCCACTCTATAGCAGATCTGCTCTCTTCCACATGCAACAAATCTTCTCTTTATTTGCTCCAAAGACCTGCATATGTCTGTCTACTCTCTCTCTCTTTAAATGCCCTGTCTGGTTGTTACAATGTGCAAGTCAGAGATGGAAAAGCCAGCTTTGTCTCGTTCAATACTCATTGGTTCTCCGTTCTTATTTATTCATCTCCTGTTTAATATATGTATATGCATCTTAAATTCAACTGTGCATGTATGTTCATATAATTATGATTAAAAATGTTTTTAAGGGGCTGGAGAGATGGCTCAGTGGTTAAGAGCATTGGCTGCTCTTCTAGAGGTCTTGAGTTCAATTCCCAGCAACCACATGGTGGCTCACAACCATCTGTAATGAGATCTGGCGCCCTCCTCTGGTGTGGGGGCATACATAGAGGCAGAATGTTGTATACATAATAAATAAATAAATAAATAAATAAAAGTTTTTAAATTATGGTTAAAAATGTTCCAACAAGCTCTGGTTATTATATCTCCAACTAAACTAAAAAAGAACATTTCAGATATTTTAAACTGGTTTGTACTTTTGATAAAAAAATATATGGTTAGCTCTATTACAACATACTGTATATGTGATTTAACTCTGTTTTAAAATATATTCTATACAGTGATAAAAATTTAATGTTATAAAGATCTATTTCAGCCGGGCAGTGGTGGCGCACGCCTTTAATCCCAGCACTCGGGAGGCAGAGGCAGGCGGATCTCTGAGTTCAAGGCCAGCCTGGTCTACAAGAGCTAGTTCCAGGACAGGCTCTAGAAACTACAGGGAAACCCTGTCTCGAAACCCCCCCCCCAAATAAATAAATAAATAATAAAGATTTATTTCAGATTAACAAAAGCTAACTTAGAGATTTTCACCTAATTCTGCTTTAAAATATATTCTATATAATAATAAAAAGTTAAGGTTATATGGATCTCTTTCAGATTCAAAAAAGCTAACTTAAAGATTTCCACCATCCAGCCCTTCCTGTAAACTGTTCTTCATTGTTGTCAGTTTTTAGTGTTAAGCTTCTATTGCAAAAGGGAATTTTTTTTTTCTTCTTTGTCCTTCACAAGCATAAATCTGACCTGCTAAGTTAAAACCAGTTATCATCAGGCTGGAGGATTCTGGGCAAAACATTCCTCCACAACCTCTCATCTTGGATCCAGCTCTCCAGGCAGATGCTGTGCTAGCGCCTTTGTAGTCTTAACTCAAGATATACCCAACAGACAGCCGTCAGGTGCTCAGAGATCTAGAGAGTACGGCATTTAAAACATTTAATTAAAAAGACTTTGTAATAGAGAGACAGGTCAGCTCCTGGCACCACCCCTGTTTCCTGCAAAGAAGAGAGATGGAAGCAGAACTACTCGGAGCTTGCTTCATCCGTGGCAACACGAGCCACTGAGCAAGCTGCATTTCACCCAACTGCTGTTGAGACCCTCTTCAGATTGTAGATGACAGGACACTGGGAATCGACTGCCTCAAGCTGCCTACGCCAAAGGTAGGCTGGTGTTCCTGCAAGCTCCTAATCACAGGCTCTTCTGCAGCCCGGCAGGTCCAGACCTAACAGCAGACAGATGCTGCCATCAACGACCACGGAAGATCTGGGGGTTGGCTGTCTAGGGAGCCAAAAAGTAAGTCTCTGTTATTTTTAATCATTGATTCAGGTAAAATTCATCTTTCTCCAGAACTCTGATGCAGTTTGATGACTGATAAATAGCTTTGCCAGCTTGACAACAGGAACCCAGGCTTCAACCACCTTCTCGGCTCTCTGTGTAAAGTTCAGGTCGCAGGCCTCCCTCTCCTAAAGCCAGTACAAGAACTCTGAATCAAATCTCCTTTGTTGTAGTGAAAAGGAAGCAGGCGGACTGTGCCCCGCCACCCAGCTCACGCATAGCTATCTTAGCCCCGGAAATAACAACACACAAATTGTATTCTTTTAAACATTGCCTGGCCCATTAGCTCTAGCCTCTTACTGGCTAATTCTCATATCTTGCTTAACCCATTTCTAATAATGTGTGTAGCACCACAAGGTGGTGGCTTACTGGGAAAGATTCAGCATGTCTGACCTGGTGGCTGGCTTCATGGCGACTGTCCCAGAGAGGAGAGGCATGGCGATTGCCTGAAGCATCTTGCCTCACTCCCAGCATCCTGTTCTGTCTACTCCACCCATCTATGTTCTGACCTATAAGGCCAGGCAGTTTCTTTATTAATTAACCAATGAAATCATCAGATAGATAGAAGACACACCTACATCACTTTGTATATCTTTTCTCCTGACCATTATTCATAACAACTTGTAACCAACATTCTAAACAAATCCATAATATATTTTTTGGAAAAGTGGGCATAGTTTTTTCAGTATACTTCCTGCTGATTAGGGGCACTGATAATCTTTTGGGGACCTGAAGAAAATTTTGAATTATGATCAAGTCCTGACTGGAGTATGCTGTGAGGCTTGATCATCTCAGGCAGCGTCTTGAATCTGTTCTGGATGTAGAACTCAGACATCTGGGCCATCTGTTCCTATCAGAGATTTCTCAGGAAGTCTTCCTTTATCAAACCTGATTTTTCTTAACCTGGAATGAATCCACAGCCTCTCATTTCCTGTGGAAACAAAACAAAACCTCTTCTCCAAAGTAACATATCTTTTGACTTCAATTTTGAAGTCAAGGTATTTTCAAAATGCCTATCTTAGATTAATTCAGCAGCATTTATAAACAAATATCTTTTAGCAGCTATTGCTCCTTCCTCAGCATTCAAACAATTCAAAGAGAACATAATAACATACAAATCCAGATTCTCTGTGTGTTTTCCATCTTTACATGGCTTTATTTTAAACTCTATTTCTTTTATTTTTTTAAAGATTTATTTATTATATATTACACATCAGAAGAGGGCACCAGATCTCATGACAGATGGTTATGAGCTACCACGTGGTTGCTGGGAATTGAACTCAGGACCTCTGGAGGAGCGGCCAGTGCTCTTAACCACTGAGCCATGTCTCCAGCCCTCTTTTATTTTTATTTTTAATTTTTGGCTTTTTGAGACAGAGTTTTTCTATGTATCTTGGTCCTGGAACTCACTCTGTAGACCAGGCTGTCCTTGAACTCACAGAGATCCACCTGCCTCTGCTTCCCAAGTGCTGGGATTAAAGGTGTGTGCCACTACACCTTGAATTCACAGAGATCTGTCTGCCTCTGCTCCATCAGCAAATCCTACTGGTGTGTGCCAGCACAACAGGCTACTCTCTCTTTTTCATTTAAGGACTTTATCCATATTTTCTTTCCCAGGCCTACATATATTTTTAAACACACCATCCACCATTTAGAGGTTTTCTTCATCTGAATCTATCTTTTTCTGTCCATGTGAATCTTTAATTTGCTAAGCAATATGGCTAGGATTAAAGCTGTGGCTTTGACAGCTGAACCCAGCCCATTCTTTAGCTTTCTGAGAGTCTAGCCTCATGGCAGAGGTACTGGCTGGAGCAATGTTTATTGCCACAACTCTATGTTGTTTCAAGGTCCCTGCTACCAAAAAGCATGCAGTAGGCTATTCATAAACACCATTTAAGTGTTTTGTGGCAGAGCCTCTTAAAAGGGCTATAAAGTTTTTGCAGCTAAAGCTGAGTCAGTAAGCTTCTCTTAAATAAGAGCGCTTTCTTGCCTCTAGCAAGCAGAGTACAACCTAGAAATTGCTGCTACCAAGAAATCATGCATAATGCTGTTATTTTGTGTCTAGAATTACTTCCCAAGCTCTTTCAGGTTTTCTGTGGATGAAGTTGTCCAGACATTGGGCACCATTCTGTTGACAGAGGTTTCTGTCGTACCAGGTCCCACAGCCATTTAGTCCCAAATAAACACACAGAGGTCTATATTAATCATAAACTGGTCAGCCTAGTAGACCAGGCTTTTCTTATTAATTAATTCTTACATCTTAAACTAGCTCATTATTCTTGTCTATGTTAGCTATGTGGCTTGGTACCTTTCTCAGGGAGGCAGTCACATCTTGATTCTTCTGTGCCCAGTCATGACTGCGGACTCTCAGTATGACTTCTTACCATTCCTTTGTTTTGTTTTGTTTTTTAAGATTTATTTATTTATTTATTCATCATGTATACAGTGTTCTGTCTGCATGTATGCCTGCAGGACAGAAGAGGGTGCCAGATCTCATTACAGATGGTTGTGAGCCACCATGTGGTTGCTGGAAATTAAACTCAGGACCTCTGGAAGAGCAGCCTGTGCTCTTAACCTCTGAGCCATCTCTTCCAGGCCCCATTCCTTTGTTTAAATAAAAGGTGTATTAACATACAAAGCTTAAGATATGAGGCTCTAAGAATGTTTTAGGGTCTAAGAAGGTGTTTTTAGGTGTGCAAGTTCAAGTTACTAAGGTGTGCAAGTTCAAGTTACTAAGGTGTGTAAATGAAAGTTATAAAGGTCTGAGGATAAGAATGTTCCAGGATACAGGAAAGTGTCTTAAGGTGTATAAATGGAAGTTATGAAGGTCTGAGGACAAAACACTTAAGAGAAGACGAAGGCAAGTGATTTGACATGTCTGAAAGAATAGTCTGTTCCAGATTTCTCTCTCATTATGCTACTGTTATATTAAGACTCCAAATGTCTTAACATTAATCAATATAATCCTAATAAGTTATTAATCGAGCCCTGGCAGAGTACCACCACTCTCATCATCGCCCCAAGCTCAAATTCCCTTCGATTCTTTCCTAACTATAGAACTCAAAGTTGGTTTTCATTGTGCTAAAAACATCTGTCATAGTTTTCTGGATAGAAGAAAGAGTGTTAATGCTTTTAACCAAAATAATTTCTGACATGAATGTACTGTCATTTCTAATGTGTATAGAACTTTTAAAACTTGAAGGATTTTATTTATTTTTTATTCTTTTTCTATATTTATTTATTTAATATATACAGTGTTCTTCCTCCACATATGATTGCACACCAGAAGAGAACACCAGATCTCAATACAGATCATTGTGATTGCTGGGAATTGAACTCAGGACCTTTGGAAGAACAGCCAATGCTCTTAACCTCTAAACCATCTCTCTAGTCTCTTGAAGGATTCTTGTAAGTTCCAGGAACTCACAAGACTTGGATTTACCTTGAATAGGTCAAGATGCATCCCCACTCCCTCTCTAAGCAGCTTAAGCCTCCCCACCTTTCCCTGATCTTTCCCCATATTTCCCCTTCCTCAATTACAAGGACCTAAGGAAAAATTTTCTTGAGGGCAGCTATTATTTTTTAAATGTATTTAATGTTTTTGCTTACTGAAATTACCTGGCACAAGTGAGAAGGAAACATGGAACATGCAACAAACCAGCTTAGGAGTTTATTAGAGGGAGCGTCTACAGGCCTGGGGAAGTCAGTGTACAGAGAGAGAAAGACGGCGCATCCAGCTTTTAAAAACTGCCTAGCGCATGTGCACAGGGGGTTGATGTGACTATGTCATACGCAGATGACAGGGCTCACACATGCACGCAAGGACTTAGCTGAGTCATATGTGGATGATGTAATCCACGCATGCACACAAGGGCTTAGCTGAGTCATATGTGGATGATGTAATCCACACATGCACGCAAAGGCTTAGTTGAGTCGTATGTGGATGATGCAACCACGCATGTGCACAAGGGCTTAGCTGAGTCATGATGTTATCCACACAGCATGTGGGTCACACGGGAGCCCTTTAACATCCCCAGGGGCCATTAGGCACTTCTGCCTGAGGGCTTGTCTGTACATGCATGGCCCCTAGAACCAGGAAGTATCAGCCTTATGTGGCTGAAATCATTATACCTATCAATCCCAGTTCCCCTTCCCTCCTCTCCTTCCACTTCTCCTTTCCCCCCTATTCTCTCCCCCCATCTGCTCCACAGAGAGGTTAAGGCCTCCCTGGGAACTCAACTAAGTCTGTCTCATCATCTTCTTCAGGCAGGACCGAGACACTCCCCCCTCCCTGCTCCTAGGCTGAGCAAGGTATCTCTCCATTGGGAATGGGCTCCGCAAAGTCAGTTCAGCATTAGAGTTAGATCCTGGTCCCACTGCCAGTGTCCCATACACTGCCCAAGCCACACCCCTGTCACCTGTATTCAGGGGGCCTAGTTTGGTCCTATGCAGGTTCCTCAGTTGTCAGCCCAGTTTGTGATCTCCCACTAGTTCAGCTGATTCTGTGGGTTTCTCTATTGTGGTCTTTTGTTCATATTATCATATTATCGCTCCTCCCTCTCTTGAACTGGAGCTCGGTTAGTTGTGGATCTCTGCATCTGTTTCCATTGTTTCTGGAAGAGGGCTCTAGTTTCTCTGGGGTTGTGAACTGTAGGCTGGTTATCCTTTGCTTTATGTCTGCTATCCACTTATGAGTGAGTACATACTGTATTTGTCTTTCTGGGTCTGGGTTACCTCAGTCAGGATGGTTTTGTCTAGTTCAGTCCATTTGCCTGCAAATTTTAAGATGTCAGGACCCCAGCTTTATCAGGTCCAGGATTTCAACACCCACAAATAAATAGGGATCAATCTTGAGAACCTGGCACCCCCATCCCTGTCCCAGTTGCTATCTCCTTTAATCTCCCGCCTTTTTATAATAAGAAAAAGATGGGAATGTTAGGATTCAAGCATTATGCTGACCCCTGTTTCCTGGGAGGATGGATTCAGACAGTATTCTGGCCAGCCCAGGGTCCTATGGCTGCTATGTCACTATGTAGTCTGTACAAAGATATAAAAGGTCCCTTTAAGAGACAAGCTCTGCCCATTCCAGCTCTCTTTCAACTGTTTTCTGAAGAGGGAAGCAGTCAAGTTGGGAGCATAAGCCCCAGCCCCTAGCATCTATCCCAGCCCCCAGGCCTGGTCTGGACTCCAAATCCCAGCAGGCCAGGGGGTGAGGACAACTCCCCAGGGTATTTAAATGAACCCCCAAAAGAGGAACACTAGGTCCCTTTTCCTTCCTCTCGGTGGTCGCCCCCGAGAGCGCAGAACTCCCATTAAACCTGGATATTTCTTAATTTGGCTTGTTTTGATTTGGCTTGATTGTGAATTTTGCATCGGCAGGGAGATCGTATTAGGAAATATTCCTAACAGTCTCTGCCTCTGTTTTTCTTTCTTTGTCTCACTCTCTTTTTCTCTCTTCCCTGTCCATGGCCCTTCCTCTCTCCATGGCCCTCTTCCCCATGCCTGCCAAGATTTAAAGCTTGCCTGCTCTGTAGTCTTTTTTTTTTTCTCAAACACTAAAAAATTGTCCTCAAGCTTGAAACGGAAAAGAAAAAAGACTTCTTTGATTATGAAGATACACAATTTGAGAAGATATCCATTGATTTGTGACTAGATCCAAACAGGCCTCTTGAGATGTGTGTTTCTATAAGGTATACAATATATCGTATCACCCTCCTGAGTGGCGGGACCCTTCTAGGAGAAAGGGGGCCAGAGTCCCAAGAGACTTTATCTGGATGTGCGAAGGCCCAGTGCTAAAGGAGACCAGAACAGACGAGGACTTTGTGTCTCTTTCAGCTAAGTAAATCCCCTAGGATTCTTGGGAACTCATGAGCAGAATGAAAGTCACAAGGAGCGATGACTTCTAACAGAGCATATGGGAGGCTTTGCCTATAGTAGTGAGCATTAACAGAGATGCAGCTGACTACATCTGCTCCTAAAGTCCATGGACAAGACAGACAGACAGACAGACAGACAGACAGACAGACAGACAGACAGACAGAGAGATATATTTGGGGGTTTTTTTGAGACAAGGTTTCTTTGTGTAACAGTCCTAGCTGTCCTGGAACTAGTTCTTCTAGACCAGGCTGGCCTCGAACTCACAGAGATCCACCTGCCTCTGCCTCCCGAGTGCTGAGATTAAAGGTGTGTGCCACCACCGCCCGGCACATGGACCATATCTTACTAAATACACTAGTATGGAAAGAGGTCTAGAAATCAAGAAACTTAAAAACATTTAATATGAAACAAAGAACCCAACTAACGAATTACAAGAAAATTAAATCAAATGACATATATGAGAAAAATGCTTAAAGTATAATAACCATTCAAAAAGTAAAAATAGAAAGTGTTATCGTGGTTGAGATGACAAAGAAGATAACATTATATGCTGGGAGGAAGAAAGCAGAGTCAGGGAGAAGCCATGGATCCTCTGTCTGAGATGGATGCCGGTTAGAATCTCCAGCAAGCCCCTGCCACGTGGTGATACACAGATTAATGGAGATAGGTTAAACTAATATGTAAGAGTTACCCAATAAGAAGTTAGAGCTAACAGCCAAGCAGTGTTTTAATTAATGCAAAAAAAGAAGATAACATTATTGATCGTGAAAGGCATGAAAAACATGTATTTCCAGAATGTAGAAGTTAGGGGTAGAGCAAATTAACGTTATGTAATTTTTCACTATTCAAGAAAATAAACAGATGTGGGATTTCTAAGGGGACAATTATCCACTCACTAAACATTTTTTTGAGCTGTCACTGCAGTAAGTAAGTAGTAAGTAGTGTAGCTGATTTGTGCACACAATAGGCCACTGTGCCTTGGAGCAGCCGTCCATAAAAGAGATGGGTGCAGTGCATTCAGACTTGTGAGCGCCCTAAGATTTTCACTGCTCTGGGGTCTACATTGTTAGAAGATCATCTGCCACCTTTCAACACCGACACCCACTCCTTCTTACACCCAAAGTGCAGCAAATGCAGTAAGCTGTTCTTAACAAGGATGAGAGAAAGTAGCCAAAGCTGAACAGTAGTAAACGCTGCAGCTGCATTTCAGGGGGCTGGGGACCTAGAGTTCCAGGCCAGCCTGGCCTACATAGCGCAACACCCACCCACCCCACCCCTGCACACACACACATGTGTCCACACACACACAGAGTTAAGATTTGTGTTTTCTTATTATGTGTCCTTGCGTGGGTGGGTGTGCACGTTGAGTTCAGGTGCCCACAGAGGCTAGACAAAGGTGTCAGATTCCCTGGAGCTGGAATTCCAGGCAGCTATGAATTACCTGACCTGCATGCTGCATGCTGGGAGCTGAACTCAGATAGATTCTCTCTCTCTCTCTCTCTCTCTCTCTCTCTCTCTCTCTCTCTCTCTCTCTCTCTCTCTCTCTCTCTCTCTCTCTCTCTCTCTCCAAGGCTTCTCTGCATAGTCCCACCTGTCCTGGAAATAAATCTCTTTGTATATCAGGTTGTCCTTGAACTCAGAGATCTGCCTGCCTCTGTCTCCTGAGTG